>NC_060961.1:10383453-10688286 GCF_910589235.1 Vespa crabro
CTATAATATCGAAAATACGATAATAACGATAATACCTAAATTAGTTAATAACTAAAATAATAATAATAATAACGATAATAACGTTAATATCGATAATGATAATAATATCAAACGTAATGTTAATAACAATAATATCGATAACAACAATAATTACTTCAATAACGATAATAAATATAACAAAGATAATAACGATAGTAATAATAATTATAATAATAACGATAAAAACAATAATAATCATAATGACGTCGATAATAACTATAAAAAAAAGTAATAATAACAGTAATAACAATAATAATAATAACAATAATAATAATATCTATAATAATAATAATAACAATAATAACAATAGTAATAATAACAATAATAATAATGTTAATAATAATAATAATAACAATAACAATAACAATAACAATAACAATAACAATAACAATAACAATAACAATAACAATAACAATGACAATAACAATAACAATAACAATAACAATGATAATAACAATAACAATAACAATGAGAATAACAATAAAATAACAATAATAATAACAATAACAATGAAAATAACAATAACAATAACGATAAAAATAAAAATAATGCTAATGTCGGTAATAAAAATGATAATAATATTAATAACGATAATATTGATAATAACGATAATAACGAAATTATCTTTAATAATGATAATAACGATAATTACCATAATACTAATAATAATAATAAAAGAATTATAATAATAATAATAATAATAATAATAATAATAATAATAACAATTAAAGCGATAATTACGATAATAACAATAATAATGATAATAACAAAAATGACGCTTTTTACGTTAATAGTAATAATAATTATGATAATAATTATAATAAGACTAATAAAAATAATAATAATAAAAAAAATTATAATAATAATAACGAAAATATCCATAATATCAGTAATAACAATAATAACGTTAATATCGATACAAATAATAATAATAATAATTCGACAAAAACAATAATGATAATAATAACGATCATAAGGATAATAAAAATAATAAGATAAAAAATAATAATAATATTAATGACGATTATAATAAAAATAACAATAATAATGATAATTACGATAATAACGATTATAACGATAATAAGTATATTAAACATTATAATGAAAATAACGATAATAACGTTAATAATGATAATAATAGTAGGAATAGAAATAATAATAATAAAAAAAATAATAATAATAATAAAGATTAAAACGATACTAACGATAATAACAATAACGATAATAACGATAATAAAAATAATGACGATAATAACGATAATAATGTTAGTAATGATAATGACAGAAATAAAAATAATAATAACGGTAAAACCAATAATAATTAATGTAATAGTAATAATAATAATTTGTAATAATAATAATAACTAAAATAATGATAATTATAATATTAATAATAATAATTATAATAACTTTTTTTTTTGATGGTCTGAGAATGCCAATCTTTACAACCAATTAAACTCATATGCAACCTAGTGGCATAGTTAAACCATCCCTGCACCGCCATGTGGCATTACTTCGGGATAGCCCTACTGCATCAGATCTATTTACGGGACTCTCACTTTGGCTCTACTAGCCAGGAGCCTAGAGCAACGTTGAGGGCGCGTCTTTGGGCCGCCCATCTCCTTATTCTATCTGCGTAAGTTGGCCCTGACGTACCAGGCCACCTTGTTCCACTCCTCCTGACCTCGATAACGTTGCCTGACAAGATTTCTCCGTGGTCCTGCTCCATGGCGAGTCATTCGACTACGGGCACATTTGAAGAACGTGTGGTGGGAGTCGTCGACAGTAGAGTCGCCATAGGGACATTTGCCGTCTGCAACCTTCCTTATTTTTGCGAGATAGGAGCAGAACAGGCCATGCTCTGTCAAGAATTGGGTGAGGTAGAAGCCGATCACCCCCGCCTCCCGGTTTAGTCAGCTGTCTAGCCAATTTATGAATCGGGCAGTACACTTATCCAGAACGGGCCTATTCTGGTGGACGAATTGTCTTTCCTGGGCGAGTAGATCTATCGGGATTACCCACACGACAACTAATACCACGAGCTCAGAGAACGTGCGATAGGAGCACGCGTTTCGGAGATCGCTCCTCCTCTGTACCGAGGCTATGCGCTTGCGATATTTCTCGTATCGCAGCGCTTCGGACCAGATTTCCGCGCAGTACAGCATCACTGCTTCTGTGGCGCGCATCAGTAGTTGCCCATGCACGGGCGGGGACCGTTGACTTTGTCCATGAGTGTGGCAAGCGCTACTTTTGCTGCTATGTCAGCTGCCCTAATTATATGCTCTCCAAAATTACTCTTGCTGTCGAGTATTACTCCTAAGTATTTGATAGTCGACGTAGTTTGGACCGTCGTGTCTTCTACAGTGAAAATGCACAAAGTGTTGATTCGCTTTTTCGTATGTAGCACGATCTCAGTCTTCTGAGCTGCTAGGGATAGCCCGTTGTCTTCCATCCAAGAGATTATTCTGTGGATTACCTGGTTGAACAGCAGCTGTGCCTACTCCGGGTCTCTTGCTGTTATGACAGCTGCAATGTCATCTGCATATCCCACCATGAAAGCGCCCTCAGGGACTGCAATACATTGGATACCGTCATAGAAGATATTCCAGATATCTGGTCCCAGTATGGAGTGCTGTGGTGCCCCCGGTGTCAGCTCCGAACTTCTTGGACCATCGCCTGAATTGTATTCTAAGAAGCGAATGTTCAGATAGTCGCCGAATATTCAGAATAGGAACTCCGAGACACTGAAATTACGGTCGAACGCTTCCATTGCCAAGGCATTTCTCACTTCTAAGGTGAACAGCAGACACAAAGGGCGGTATAGATGATTCCTGTACTCCGTCATTTTAGCGGCCGTGACAACCTCCTGGACTTGGTGGATAGAGGAGATGCCGGATCGAAATCCATACTGGCAGGTAGCAAGATCGCCCGCTGCTCTCAAGGCCGCGTGCATCCCAGATCTAAGCAGCTTCTCCAGGAGCTTGTCAGCCGTTTCAAACATAGATAAATTTCTGTAAGTCGAAGCACCATCTGCTGGACACTTGCCCTTGCTTATGAGCACAAGTTTCGTTTTCTTCCACAGTGCAGGAAAGACGCTTTCCTTGAGGCAAATGTTATACATATTTAACGAGAGTTCAGAGTGACTGTGCGCAACGGCTTTCATTACTTCCGCTGGAAGTTCGTCTGGTCCTGGAGATCTCTTGTTCCCGATGGATGACACGGCCCTGAGTAGCTCCCCCTCCGTAAACTGTGACGCTTCGTGACTGCCAGACACAACTTACCAATCTCTCTCTTCGGCTGTGAGGGGAATAGGGTATGAACGATATTCTCCTCGCGTCCTGAGTAATTCCTTGTGTGTAAGTCCCCAGCTTGCGAGTGACGATTTGGTACCCTAATCCCCACGGATTCTGGTCGATATCTAGGCACAGCTCCTTCCAGCACCGTCGTTGGCAGGCCTTGATGGTCACCTTCAGTAATTTTTTGGCCGCTTGATTCTCTGCGGGCAGAATCTATCGACGGTTGAGATCGCGTCTCTTCGCTCGTTGTGCTAACCGGCGAAGCCTTATGAATTTTTAGCGAAGGTCTGCGATCTCGTTCGTCCACCAGTATGCAGGACGCCTCTGCCGTTTCGTGCTCCTCTTTGGCACCGCTATCGCGCGAGCCTTTTGGATGAGCTGCATTGTTGCTGTGGTCATCTTCTTGGCTTGTGCAGTTGGCGATAGACTAGCTGGTACAATTTGATGGGACCTCCAACCTTCGTCTATGGCTGAAAACAACCTCTCTCGATCCATTCTTGCGATGTTCGACCGAGGGGGTTACGCACTTGTTACAGTTAGCCTCCTATCGTGTACGTCGAATAGGATCTATTGGTAATCGCTCCCGGTGTAATCGATTAACCGCCAGCCTGCGACCCTTGTCATAAGATGTTCGTTGGCTAGAGCGAAGTCCGGGATTGTCTCTCTGTAGCCATGGCTTCAGAAGGTTGACGTCGATCCTGTATTAAACTCTGCTACCTCCAGTCTCGACACCGCCTCCAGGATTCGTCTTCCTCTGGAGTCCAGCATAGCCCTCCTCCATTCGAGAGCTTTGGCACTGATGTCTCCAGCCATAATGAGATCCCTTTGCATTTCCCGCAGTACATCTTTTAGATTATCCATTTTGGTCTGGAAATCCGGTTGTTCGGAGTGAGATATACGCTGACATAAGTCAACGAGTTGTGCCTCACCCAAAAGTAACCGCTACGGATTCTTGATCCGACACATGTATTCCTTGGGCATCTGGGGTCCAGATAGCCGTGATACCCAATTCGTCGGCGTACCATCCTCTTCCTGCCAGGTACTGTTTGCTGATAAAAATAATATCAGCTTTTTTCCTAGAGCATAGCAGCTTTAGGATTTGGTGAGCTGTCCTGCTCCAATTAAGGTTAACGTGCAGTACTCTCATCCTTTCTTGGTGGCTGTTGCAAGAGCCTCCTGGAAGACTGTGCACGCCCTTGATCCGACCAAGTGTTTCTTTGTATCAGCATCGCTTCAGGAGCAAAAGAAGCAAGGGGGTTCGCTGATCTTACAGCCTATCAGCTTGTGCTCCGTTCCGCCGCAGAAATAGCAGATCTTACTGCTGCTGCGGATTTTGCTCGAAGCACTGTGGTGACCATAGTCGAGGCAGTAGCATCGCCTTGCTTCTTTCCATCGCCTGACTTTGCAGCTGACGAAGCCGACCGGCACTCAGCCAGCCTTCGAAAGCTTCGCAGCTGCTCCCTCTTCTATTTTGACATGGGCCTGATGTTGGTGCCTCGCGGTTGGGTTCGTCACTCTTATTTCGATTCTCCACTAGTTCTATCATGGCTGCGATAGGGAAAGGACGCGTTGCTGCATGTCCCGCGTTTTTGTCAAAAATCTCCTGTCCACGCCGCTCTCCGGTGAAAAGTTCAAAACCAAATCGTTATTCCAAGTGCAGGGAACTAAAAGAATAATAAATTAATGGTGGGGATCGTTCATTCAGTGCAAAATCAGTGAAAAGTAGTGCTACTTTACTTCGCCGAGATTATGTTGCTTCGGGAAGCATATGTCATGCATTTTCTATGGACGAAAGTGGAGCCACCTGGCGACCTCAACTGCAAAACTGAATCGGCCGGCTTGTCACTAGACTCACGCCGCGCTGTTATTGGCCGGGGCACCGGTCAAGAAAAACTAGTGGTAAGACTGCACATAACATACTAATCGATCATACGCGCACAAGGTTACTCCTAACCTTAAAATTAAAAGCGCGAGATACAAACTTAGATCAGGCACGGCGTCACAGTTCTTGAAGCCCGGGAGGGGCAATTGATTTCCCCATAAATTCTCCGTATTCGAAATCCGAATATTCAAGCTGCCATAAGTGCGGAACCGCGATAACGGAGCCATGATGGAGCTCTACCA
This sequence comes from Vespa crabro, assembly GCF_910589235.1. Lineage (NCBI taxonomy): Eukaryota > Metazoa > Arthropoda > Insecta > Hymenoptera > Vespidae > Vespa > Vespa crabro. The sequence goes on from NC_060961.1 coordinate 10,388,913, forward strand.
AACAGATGGTGGATTGCTCTACATGACTGGATACCCAATAATAAATAATGAATAAAATATATATAATTAGCAAACAAGGCGTTCTATTGGAACACTGTAATTAGGGCGCTTGGGCCAGGTTACTAGGTCCCCCTTCCATACCCAAGCCCTATCTTCCAAGTAGGTTATAAAGCCACCCTGATCATACCAACCCATTGCAGCAACCTTCCCATGACCTCTCACCAAAAGCCACCTGACTAAAACCTGGATCACACTTGCCCTGGTTATGCTTCCCTTTTCCTCCAAGACTCTTAGCACCCTCAGAGCACTTCGATGATCCTTCCAGCTATAGAATCCTCTCATTTATGGTGCCCCCGCTAGAGAGCTCAGCTAATGCTCCTTTCATCCCTACAAGATGTCTTAACATAGCAAATCACAAAATCATAGTCACTAAAGCACATCAAATATACTTGGTAAATTACCTCGTAGGCCATGTTCCTCCAAGTATTATGCTAGAATGCTTTCTCTCCTTTTCTGGGGTACCTGCATTTATAATGATTCTACTAGAGCATGATGACAACTCACAGACACCCTCAATCTCTAATCCCTTTCTCAACTATGTCCTGACACACAGGACTTTCCACAAGGCATGTTACCCTAGGATCCCTTGTTGCACATCACTTCTACCCAACACCCTTACCTAAGTTTTCTGATGGAGGAAGTAGCTCATACACTACCCTCTCTTTAAATCCTACAAGGGGTATCCACCAGGCTATGTGATAATTACTCTCTCTCTTCTCCCTGAATTCTAATATATAGAGATCAATCAAAGCATGCATTCACATGTGTTTTCTCCTTCTCTATAAGTCCCCCTACCTAAGTACATTAATGTAAGCAACATTTACACGTCTCTACCTATCGTCTCACTCTTGTAGTTAAGCATCCTCACCAAAGATCCTCGACAACGCGTTCTCCCCTACTTAATACTAGACTTAGGTACCAGTAGAGATCACAATGTCCCCTCCTCCAAAGCTCGCTAGTTGAAAGCACCGCTACTATATATCAAAAAAAACAGAAAAGAAAAATGCATACTCTCCCTAATCCCACCTTCCCTCAGACGCAGTTCCGGGCATGAAAACCCGAAACACTTCTCCCCTTCCTGTACACCCTCATATGGAGAATCTTAATGAAGACCCCTGATCTCATCCCTCTGCACCTCCTCTAAGCCCTTTCACTTAGGGTGCCACACCAAAGTACCTTGACTACACACTTTACCTTACTCCTTAAGACCTCAATATACAGAGATACAATAGAACGCCCAGACCAGATGATCTCTGTCTATTCCATCAAGCTCTCACACGAATGCTACCCAAAATCACATAAAGTCGTCCGGCCGCCGCACCGCCACTCCACCATTTATGAAAGCAATAATGAGAGTAAGTTTCTTTCAGCGTTCTTTCAGCTTAAAAGTTTTCTTTAGGCGTCTTCTTTTCTTATCTTAATTAAGAAGATGTAATTAATATACATGATGGTTGCTCGTAGGGAAAAAATACCGGAGGCAAACTAGCCTCCCGTTCGGATCTACGGGTGGAGGTTTTCCCAGGGGTGGTCAGCATGGTGAGAAGAAGTTCGCGCATAGCTTCGCTGAATGCAGATAGCGCGACCCCGACGGTGACGAGAGGATGCACTTCCGGCGTAGGGCAGCGTAGGAACGCAGCAACACACCGGTCGAGTGTGCGACCGTCGTCCAAGGCTACTCACCGTGCGACCACCCGCTGCGTTCCTTGCCCCGCACAATCCGGACTGCATCAGTTCGTGGCCAGTCTTCGAGAGGCTATAATTGTTATAGAAAGGTGCAATAGGAAATTACTAAAGCCATCTTCTAAGGCCATGCAAACGAACTCCGTCGACGTACCGGTCGCGAGCATCGAAATAGGCCGATATGTCCTTCCAGTTTGGGCGTTAGACAGGCTGGACAGAATTCAAAGTGCACACCGATTACCACGCGACCTCGAACACGAGCACATGCTCGTACGAAATCCGTGCAATCCCCCCGGAAAAGGAACATACGCCCCCTGCCTCCAGGGATAACCACAACCTCCGCAACAATAAGGAACGCTCAACGCGCATAAATAACCCCTACCATCGATCACTGAGCTAGAGGTCGAACTAGTGGACATATTCACACCCCTAGTAACGGAAGCGGCAATAGAAAGAGACGATGCCCCATCGGAAGCCCCCGAAGAAATCGATATACGTGCAGCTACTGATTGCACTGGTGTGACAAGCGCGGGCACTGAAACAAAGGCACCGCGAGGTACCTTCGCTGAACACTGCGCATCAATCTCCGGAGATAATATGACTTCGATCATTACCACCCCCCCTCCTATCAATCGCGCGTTCTCGAAAATACACCTTCTCATGCTTAACATGGGGCGTTCCAGAACGGTAACGGGCGAAACCCGCAATTTGATTAGCCAGAAGAGTCTGGACGTGCTACTTCTACAGGAGCCGTACGTCCAAAAGCACGGACAGGCTACGAAATCATAGGATTAGGTAGCGGAACCGGAATAGCTGCCACTCGTGACGAAAGACCCTGGTCAGCGGTAACGGCGACCAACCCGAACATCGCGCTGCTTTTCATCTCGCAGCTCAGCACTCCGCAATGCGTCTGTGCGGAAGTGCAAGCACCTGGCTTCTCTTTCTACGTCGTTTCGCATTACTTCCAGTTTAGCGATGAAATAGAGGAGCACCTTAGGCACCGGGAGTCGGTACTTCGTGCCCTAAAATGGAAGAAAGTAATAATTTCGCTGGAGGCCAACGCAAGATCACCTCTCTGGGGCCCTCAGAGCACAGATGAGAGAAGCTCGAAGTTAGAAGCCCTTATCCGGGTATCCGGGTTGAGAGTAATTAATGACGCGAAGCTACCACCCACATTTTGGACGACGAGAGGCTCCTCGTACATCGACGTAACCCTCTCTTTACAATCCATGCGCCGATTCATAGGCCAATGGAAAGTTAGATCAAGATGGACGACCAGCGACAATAACTCTTCAGAAGTAGAGACACGAGCCAACATGCTAACCAGTGTCCTACAAACCGCGTGCTCCGAATCTATGCCACGTAAGAAGTCCCACCGTAAGTCCAACCCGTGGTGAACTTCGGCGGTAACGACACGTAAGAAAGCGGTATCACGTCTAAGGCATAAGCTTCAGCGAGAAAAGGTTCACCAGGCACGCCTCGGGTTAATGCGGGAATATCGTTCGTCGTTGCAGAAATTCAGCAAAGCGGTACGACGCGCAAAATTAGGGAGTTGGAGGAAATTCGTCACAGAGCAGGGCAACGCAGAACCGTGGGAATACATTTATAAGCAGCAGGCAGGTAAACTTCGCGTAGAAAGGGTGATTAACATCCTTAAACGAGATGGCGGAAAGTCCACGAACGTCCGCGATACGGCAAGAGTCCTCCTCAACACGCATGTCCCGTTGCGTCGTAGCGGCGGAGCCTCCGATTGATCATCAGTTACTGAAGCGCAGAAAATTATACGAAATTAGGAAAAACAGGAGTACCGAAACGGTGATGCGAGAACAGGAAGGCATGAAGAATAAACGCGCGATAGCACGGCAGGTTGACGAGGGAATTTACAGGGATTGGCAATCCAGATGGGAGAACTCCTCAAAAGGAAGGACTGCGTACGCGTACTTCCCGGACATCATGGAAAGGATCGGTGCCCGTTTCGTCTCTCCTAATCACTTCACCTCTTAGTATCTTAAAGGACACAGAGCTTTTAAGGCCAAACTGAAGTCGCTGAACATCACTACGGAAGGAACATGCGAGTGTGGCGAAGAGGACGCGGTTTCGCACCACATCGTCGACTGTCCGGTTTTTATGCCCAGAGAGAGGCTCTGGAAGAAATTCTCTGTGATAGGAGTTGGCCGGATGCGGCGAATCATCTTATCTCCACCGCCGAACCTTTCTCCCTCTTCGCGGAGTTTTGTAAGGAAACCCTCCTTATCAAGGGTTGTTAGTTCGTATGTCCTGTTCAGCTGGAATTATCGGAGTCCTGGTGATGGGGGTGGGAGCCTGTAATCTTCTCAGGTAAACACATTCTCGAACAGGATAGGGCCGGAGATGCTCGATCGCGTCTCCCTATTTTCTTTCTTTTTTTTATTATTATCAATTCTCAATCACCCAATTCTCTCCCCTAAACCTACTATCCTTCCAATCCCATCCTATTCTACGAAACGAGTGTCAAGGATCGTGGTACTGTGAGTGGGCCTCGCCGTGGTTCCCCGTGGGCACGATCGGCATCATCGTGGTGACTTGTTGCTGCGAGGATGTCGCCCGTGGCTAAACCGCTCACCCTGTTCGACGGCAGGAGTTTTGGGTTTTTCCGAATTCTCTTTCTTCGTAGTGGTGGCTGCTGTCTGTTAGTAGTTCCGTAGCATATGCCTTAATGGGCGAGGTAGCATAGGTACAGGCACCCTTCGGGTGTCCACCTTTACATTATTTCGATTCTCCCCAAGAAGTCTGGCAGGGTCCTCTTTATGTCTTCCTCGACTTCTGCTACCGATGTGCAGCAATCGCAGTCCCGTATCTCCAGCGTAGCTCTGAGGATCAGTTCCGTGTTGCTGCTCGTGTCTCCTACTTTTTTCCTCAGGATTTCTACGTATGAGGCATTGATCTCCACAGTGGTTTTCTAGTGCTCGAAGAGAACCCCTCCTGTTCTGGTCTGCTGGACCGACATATGGTCTACCCCTGCAGTACTGGCCTTGGTGCGCTGGTGGGTAGCTCTGACTACGTCTGCGTAAGTCTTTTCCTGCGCAGGTTTCAGGAGGATCGCTTCCGGCTTCGTTTTCATTCTCAGCTTGGCCTCCGATTTGCTTGACTTCTTCTTCTCCTGCGGTGGGGGTTTCGTCACCTTCTTCGCAGGTTTTTCCATCTTTTTCCTCTACTTGACGACTTCCGTTCAATTGGTGGCTTCGGTCGTTGTCGCCTCTTTCTCGGTCTTTTGAGGCATTCTTCTGGTAACTGCGGCGAGCTTGTGGCTACTCTCTTGACTGTGTCTACATATGGTACAGTGTTAGCCCGTGACCACTGAGAAACTCGGGCGAGGATCCTTGCTCCCTCATTGACTTTTGCTCAAGATTTATACATAAACTCAAAGCAGTCAATGATATCCTCCATTTCCGGGAGTCCTTGATCGCATTATTTACGTTCTGCTGTCTAATCACAGCCGCCTTCATATTGGCAACACGCTTGCGCGAGTTTCTCTCTCTCCCCAACTTGTGGTGTCCACTTAGCAGACTGAGAACCTCCGCTATTGTCCCTTTGAGCAGCGATGTCACTTTCAGTTGATTTTGAATTATTTTTAGATTGGTTCTCCATATATTGTGTTGTCACTTCAGAGTGCCAAGCCGTCTCCGAACGCGGTGCCTCATGAAGTGGAGAGTGATCACCTTCTCAATTATCCCCTTTGTTGCGAGAGCTTTCAGCTATGAGGGCAGGAATGAAGCATCTGCCCTTGCCGTTCACCTACTTTCTTCATCCACATCCTGACCTTCCCGTGGGTGCAGTCGCACCAGTCGGTTGACGCCTGGAGTATCCACGAGAACTGCGATTTACGTATCATCCAGCAGATCCCGTACGGGCAGCTTCAACGTACCTGCTAGTCCTCTTGGCCCTGCCTTATCACGGATTTAGGGGTATTACGGGATACTGATCCAGTCCAGATCAGCCCTGGATTTTTTACTCCTCGTAGCTCGGGCCCCGACGGCGCTACTCGTGGAAAGAAAGGACTCCTCCAATCCTCTCCTTTAGGGAATAATGATACTAATAGCTATAATAATAGTAATACTTATATCGATATAAATGACGATAATAATAACGATAATAGTTTTGAGAATAATAACGGTAATAATAACGATAAAAATATGATGATAATAATGATAATAATAGGGATAATAATAACTATAATAAGAACGATAATAATATATAAATTTTTAACGATAGTAATTAAGTTTAATATTAACGGTAATAATAAATATAATAATAAAGATAATAATAACGATATTAAAACTGATAATAATAATGATAATAATAACGATAATAATAACAATAACAATAACGGAAACAATAACGGAAATAATAACGTTAATAATAACGATAATAATAACGATAAAAATAATGATAATAACAACGAGAATAATAACGGTAATAATAAAGATAATAATAGCGATAATTATAAGGATAATAATAATAATAATAATAACGATAATAATTAAGATAGTATTAACGATAGTATTGAAGGTTAATAATAGCGATAATAATAGGGGTAATAATAAAAATAATATTAACGGTTATATTAACGATAATATTAATAATAACGGTAATAAAATGATAATATTGGCGATAATAATAACAATGATAGTAACGATAATAATAAAGGGAATAATAATTATAGTAATAACGGTAATAATAACGATAATGACAAAGGAAAAAATAACAATAATAAGAACGGCAAATTATAACGGTAATAATAACGGTAATAATAACGGTAATAAAAGTAGTTATAATAATGATAATTATAACGATAATAATTACGTTAATAATAAAGGTAATAATAACTATAATAATATACTTTATTATGACGATATTAATAATGATAATAATACAAGTAATAATAACGATGATAATAACAATAATAATAACAATTATAATAATAATAAGGATTATAATAATGATACTAATAGCGTCTGCTTTCATCTTCAGATTCGAACACATAGAAACTCTTTCCTTCCGGACCGAAGTGCTTATAAATTAATATTTTCGATAAACTTTTAATTATCTAAACAATCTTTAGTGTACGTTGGATAGAGTAAAGTATTATTTAAATAATAGTACATATATTTAAGCATTAAAAATTCGAAGAAAAAACTAATATAATTTCAATATAATATACAGATACTTCAAAGATTTTTTTTTCTCCACGACTGTGTGGGCGGAAGAACCTAGTGGAGTCAACCACGAATTCAAATCATTGCAGACTAACAATAAGATCTTACTTCGGTATTTTATTCCTACCATTGTAACACACAATTTCAATTGCAGAATGGAAGAGTCGCTGAAAGAAAGCACTACCCCAGATGGCAGCTCTGAAGGGAAATCCACCATTGCGTTATGCAATGCATCGGAACTTAGTGTACTGGGGAGTCCCAAAATCCGCAATAAGGATGAGTCGGAGCATCCTTGGAATCCTTCCAGACTTAAGTTTAATACAAAATTTTTTTGCGGGCTCTTTAAATGTAAATTCTTTACTGATAGTTGATAAACAAAAGGAATTAGAACTACTTCTGGATAGAAACGATATACAAATTTTTGCAGCAGACAAGATTTTTGGATAAAATGTTAAGATTAACAAAAATAAAAAATAAACAAAAGAAAATAAAAAAATAAAATAAACAAAAGATTAGAACAAAAGATTAGAAAATCTTTAAAGGCAAGCATGTGATTAAAATTATGAAAGGAATGCCAATCTTGGGAACAGCCTTTTATATCCTTAAGAGATTATTAAACTGTGTACCTGAATTTAAATCCCGCTCAGAAAGGATGTCACTTTTGACAATGAAATGCAAGAATAAATTATACGCTTTTATTAATTGTCATGCACAAATAGATAAAGATAACAAGAAGAACCCAAATAAAGCAGGGGAATTCTGGGACCTCCTGGACGCTAAAATGTCTAAAATTCCTAAATCAAATGTAGAGATATTACTTAGAGATTTCAATGCCCAAATAGGAGGAGAGAGAATTCATGGACCAATAGTGGGAGAATATGCTGCACACCAGAGAACAAAGAGAAATGGTAGGAGATTGATTACTATATACAGAACAAAGAAAAAGACACTGCTAGAATAATAAGAAGAGTTAAAAGATCTTTCGAAAAATCACATCTTATTGACATGCAAAACAACTTTATTAAAAATAATTCACGACATTTCTATTAAACTTTTAAGAGTTAATTAAAGGGGTATCAATCGCCTAGCATATGCTTCAATGATGAAAGTGGTAAACTTGGCCTAAGCATTGCTGAGAACTGTGAAATACTTGCGAAACACTTTGATCAATTTTTAATCTGCCCTGAACCAAAACAAAAATTGAATTCTCTGAAACAACTGAAAATCTAGAAAAAGATACACCATCCAATGCTGAAGAAATTAAGAAAGCAATTAACAATCTAAAAAATAATAAAGATAGTGGAGAAGACTCTATAATAGCTGAACTTATGGAATGGTCTGAATCAAAAATCATTGAAGAGCTGCAGTTAATCTTTGAAGATATTTGGAGAAAAAAGAGGTTTCCAGAAATGTGAAAAGTAGCTCTAATTCACCCATTACATAAAAAAGGGGAAAAAAAGAACGTTGTTAACTATAGAGGCATCTCTCTTCTGCAAACTGCATACAAGGTAATCTCAAAAATATTGCTGAATAGAATAGAAACAACACATGACAAGCAACTGGGCGGGTATAAAGTTGGATTTTGAAAAGGTAGATCTTGTACAGAACAAATATTTAACTTAAAATCCATAATATGCCATAGGATACTGAATTCAAAGGACGTAGTTCTAACTTTTATAGATTTTAAAAAGGCATTTGACTCGGTTGGTAGAGAAACCATAGATAAAACAATACATGAATTTGGAGTTAAAAATGAATTGGCAACCTTAATACGTGAAAGATTGACAGACACGATTTCAAAAGTAAAATTTATGAGTGAGATATCTAAACCTATTTAAATAAATACAGTTTAAGGCAAGGTGATGGTTTATCATCCCCTCTGTTCAACAGAGTTCAAAAAAAATTGTCAGAATTTGGAAGGTAGATCTAAAAGAATAAAACATTTCGTTAGTTACATTGGAGAGAAAAAACAAAAACATTAAAATAAGTTGGCTATGGTGTCAGACAACCTAATAAGTGCAACAACACAAATCAATCTCTTGGAAGAAATAGCTATCAAAGCAGGTTTGAAAATCTCCGTAGAAAAAAAAATTTATTACAAATATCAAGAACGCTCCAAAATTTTTAACTACAGATATTGGTCTAGTGGAGAAAGTAAAAAAATTCAATTACTTGGGAGAAATAATTCAAGAAAATGGTTTTGAAAAATCTGCAGTAGAAGAAAGGGTACGCAATATGGAAAGGCTGTACGGTATCATTAAAAATTTTTACAACACATAGTGTTTATCTAAATGTCTTAAAATAAGGCACTACGGTACAGTAGTGAAACCGGAATGCTTATACGCGAGTGAATGCTTGGTATTAAATTATAGATTAGATAAACTAGAAGTACTAGAAAGGAGAATCATGAAGAAAATTTTAGGTTCAGTGAAAACAACAGAAGTATAGAAATTAAGATCTAATGATGAAATACACAGGAACATAGAAATCATAACAGAAAAGATGAGGAAATGTAGACTGCAATTCTTTTGCCGAATTTATAGAAGGGATCATTCCAAATGGGGTACAAATAGGAAAGTCATGTATCGTTAGGAGAAAAAGGCAACAACTAGCTGGATTCAAGAGGTAAATGAAGATCTAGAAAATATATTATAAGTGAAGAGGAAACTATATACATATATATTTTTAGAAAGAGAAATTTATTAAGCATGGAAGGATTCCAAGGAAGATTGAAGGAAAATCCAGGTGCGAAGTGGTCTGCAGACAACAAGAAATAACATACTGAAAATATGAGGGAATATTGCAGGAAACGGAAGAGAAAAAGCAACGTGAGAAGAATTGAAATTGGCACGTGTTCTCTAGCAAGCCTCATCGAAAGAAGAAGAAGATACTAATAGCAATAATAATAATGATAATAATAACGATAAAAATGATGATTATAATAACGATAATAATAAGGATAATAAAAACGATAATAATAATAATAATAGTAACAATAATGATAACGATAATAATAACGATTATAATAAGTATAATAATAAACATAGTAATAACAATAGTATTGAAGATAAATTATATCGATAATAATAACGATAATTATTAGGCTAATAATAACAATAATAATAACGGTAATAATAAAAGTATTAGGTTGGTGCGAATGAAATTTCGGATTCTTAAGTGAATATATTAAACTGCATATCTTTTTCAAAAGCTTTTCATTTAATCAAAATATGCTCCATTTACGTCAATATACTTTTCCCAACGAAATTTTAATGCATAGATGCCTGTCTTAAAGAAATACTGATCTTTAGAATCAAATGAACTCTGATATTGCATTTTTCAGACTGTCTTCCTTTTCGTACTGTTTAGCCCCTAAAAGCAGTTCTAAATGTTTAAATAAATGAAAGTCGGTTGGCGAAAGATCCTGTGAATAAGGTCGGTACTGCAAAATTTCATATTTTATTCATTTAATTTCGCAATTGTTTGGTACGGTGTATGTGGCCGTGCGTTGTCGTGGAGAAGTATTGGACCATGCCGATTAACAAGTGATAGGCGTATAATTCTCAATTTTTCATGCATTTCTTCAATGTACTGGCAACACTTTTTGGCTGTAATTGTCATTCCAGTTCGAAGGAATGAATAGTGAATTACTCCAGTCACATTCCACCAAGCTGTGATTAAAATTTTCCATGGATGAAGTGATGGCCGTGGAGTATGAGCTCAAGCCTCATCCCTATCAAGCCACCGAGTACACCTTTTCTTATTGTCGTAAAGAACCCATTTTTAATCAGAAGTAATGATCCGATCAAAAAATGGATCTCGATTAAATCGGGTTAGCAATGATGAGCATACGTTCAAGCAATCCAGCTTATTTCGCTCGGTTAGTTCGTGCGGTATCCACTTATTCATTTTTGTCACCTTGTCAATTTCAGAAAGATGTCTCAATATTGTTGTATGGTCAACTTCCATTCTGGCAGCAAGATCCCTTGAGGAAACAGTTGGATTCGTTTCCACTAATGCTTTCAGAGCATCATTTTTCACAGACGTTTCGATTTCCACGCGGTTCATTTTGCAGGAAAAAATCACCAGACCGAAATTTTTCAAACCAACGCTGCACATTTCGATCCTTCACAGTATTTTCTCTAAACGCCTGGTTTATTTTGCGTGCAGCATTTGCAGCATTATTACCAAGTTTATACTCATATAAGAAAATTACACGAATATCGGTTCAATTCATATCGGTGCAAAATTCAAAGCAAATAACGAAAGAGAACACTTTTGAGAAAATCTTCTTTGCTAAAATGTGATTCGGGTAATGGACAGTACGACTATAAACCAAGTTATGTCAAAAACAAAAGCATAACAAATACAGGGAGACAAACGTTCACATTTACAGTAAATCCGACATTGCATACGCACTATCCTAATATAATAAAACAATGAAAGTAGTCATAATAATAATCGTAATAATTATAATAGTTTTCAAATAATCGTAATCATAATCATTAAAAAAATAATAATATTTATAATGTTCTTAATAATTGTAATAAATATGATCATTATTAAAATAATTATCATAATCCTAATCACATTAACCATATTATGAATAATATAACCATAATAAATATAATAATAATAATTATAATAATAATTATAACAATAATTATAATAAACATAGTAATAATTTGAATATCTATAATAATTATAAATAATAATCATAATAATCATAATAATCATAATAATCCTACAAATCAAAATAATAATCCTAATAAATATAATAACTATAATGATCATAATAATCATAATTATCATATTAATAACCATAATAACAACAATAATCATAATACTAATCGTAATAATGATAATAAATGCAAAAACAATAATTATATGAATAATAATCTTAATAATCTTAATAATCATAATAATAACCATAATAAACACAATTATAATATTAAAAATTATAATTATAATCATAATCATAATCTTAATTATGAGCATAATAATAATATGAAAAATAATAATAATCATAATAACCATATTAACAATAAAAATAAACATATTAATAATCATATTAACAATAAAAAACATAATAATAGTCATGATAACCATAGTAATAATCAGAATAATCGTAATAATCACAATAATCATAAAAGTAATTATAAGTTGAACAAAAATTGTAATAATCATAATAATAATCATAGTAAACATAATAATTATAATAGAAATAATAATCATGTAAATAATCACAATAATAATGATAAAGATCATAATAATCATAATAATACCAATAATATACATAAATATATAATAATAATCATAATACAATTAACAATCACCATAATAAACATAATAACTACAATAATAATAATAATATTAATAATTACAATTATAATGATAATCTTAGTAATAATCATAGTAATCATAATTGTCATAATAATAATCATAATAATAATCACAATAATAAGCATAATGTATGTATTATACATAATAATAACCATAATAATCATAATAAACATAATATTCATAACAATTATCATAATAAATATAATAATCGTAATAATAATCATCATTAACATAATAATCATGACAATAATCATAATTAACATAATAATCATCTTCAAAATCATAATAATAATAACAATACTCACAAGGATGTTAATAATCAAGATAGACATAATAATTATCATAAAGAGTATAATAAGCATAATAATGCTATTAAGAATAATAATACTCATTATAATTTTAATAAACATACTAATAATCATGATAATAATAATAATAACAATGAAAATAATCATAATAATCATAATAATAATCGCAATAAACATAATAATAATAATAACCATAATAATGTTCAAAAAATTATAATAATCATAATTATATTCATAATAATCATAATGATCATAATAATGATCACAATAATGATAATAATCATAATAACAATAATAATTATCATAATATATATAAAGAAAATAATAATCCTAATACGAACAATAATACCCATAATAATTATAATAATTACAATAATAATCATAATAATTAAAACCATAATAATAATGATCCTAATAATAATAATAATGATTTTAATAAGCGTAATAGTACTGATAATAACTATAATAATATTCCTAAGGAAAATCTTAATAACCATAATAATCATAATAATATTCAAAATAACCATAAAATTCAGAATAATATTAAAATTAATAATCATAATAATCATAATAATAAGCGTCATTACCATAATAATAATCATAATAATTATAATATTGTATATATAAACAATAATAATCATAATATCGGACTGTCTGATTTAGAAATATCCCGATGAGTCGTGGAAAAGTCATGTGAGTGCCTGTCGAACCATTGCTAATGTTGGACCTAGAAATATTCCGATAAGTAAAGAAGAAGTTTTGAGAGTAACTTGTGAAACAACGCGCCTTTCGGAATAAGACATATTACGAATAATCGAGGTAAAGTTATGCAAGTTACTTGTGCACGGAAGCGTTTGTCGGATTTAGAGATATTACGAATAGTCCAATAGAAAATTATGAGCGTGCATCTTGAACCAATGCGACTGTCGGACTTGGAAATGTACCAACCAGAGTAGTGAATGTTATGCGAGTGACCTGTCAATCAATGCCACCGTGGTGCTTGAAATTATTCCGAGTATTCGGGGGATTGATATGCAATTGACTATCGAACTAACATGGCAGCAGTACTTGAAAATATTCCTACTAGTCCAGGGAGAGTTAGGCGAATGCCTAAGGTCGAGATAAGCAATGCGGCTGTCGGATTTGGAAATATTTCGACTAATCTAGGGAAAGTAATTCGAGCGCCTTGTGATCCAATGCAACTGTTGGACTTAGACATATTCCTACTAATTGAGGGAATTTTTTGCAATTGCCTCCATTAAAAATGCTACTGTCGAACCTGTCGAACCTGTCGAACCGGTCATATGCCGGCTAGTCGAGAGAAAGTTATGCGAATGTATCTCAAATCTTTTCGGCTGTTGGACTTGGAAATATTCTAACCACCCGAATAAAAGTTATGCGACTGAAATGTGAATCATTGCCACCGTCTGTCTTGGAAATATTCCAACTATTCAAGGGATAGTTATGCGCGTGAGTCTCTAACCCATGCGACTGTCTGAATTGGAATTTTCCCGAGTATTTGAACGAAACCTATAATAGTAACCAGTGAACCAATGCGACTCTCTGACTTGCAAATATCCCGACTAGTCAAGATGGAGCTATGCGAGTGACTTGTGTATCAAGACGACTTTCTTGCTAGGAAATATTCCGACTAGTTGAGGGAAAGTTATGCGTGTGCCTCTCGAATCAGTGCGACTGTCGCACCAAGAAACATTCCGTCCAGTCGAGGGATAGGTTATGCGCGAGCATTTTTAACCAATGCAACTGTCGGACCTAGTTATATTCTGACTAGACCAGGAATCTTTAAGAAATTGCTTCTTGAACCAATGCGACTGTAGGATTTAGAAATAATTCCACTAGTCGAGGAAAACTTATGAGTGTCTTACGGACTTATGCGAATGTCGTATTTAGAAATATTCTGACTAGACTTGGGAAAGTTATCTGAGTGAAATACGAAACAATTCAACTGTCGTCCTAGAATTATTCCGACTAATCGTGGGAAAATTATGTGAGTGACCTGTGAACCAATGCGATTGTCGGACTTGATAATATTCCGACTAGTCGAGCGAAAGGTATGCGAGTGCCTCTCGAACCAATGCGATTATCGGACTTAGGTATATTCCGACTAGACGAGGGAATGTTATGAGTGTACATTTCGAACCAATGCGATTGTCGGACTTCGAAATATTTCGCCTAGGCGCGGGAAAGTTTTTATAGTGCTTGCGATCCATTGAGGCTTTTGGAACGATAAATATTTCGTCTTAACGAGATAAAGTTATGATAGTACCTTTGGAACTAATGCGACTGTCGAACACGGAAATATACCCTGCAGTCGAGGGATATGTTTTGCGAAAGCCTCTAAACAAACTCCACTGTCGGACCTAGAAATATTCCGACAAGACGAGTGAAAGTCATGAGAATGCTTCCGAACCAATGCGATCATAGGATTTCGAAATATTCCCACTAGTCGAGGAGAACCTATGCGAGTGTCTTTCGGACCTATGCGACTGACATATTTAGAAATTTTCCGACTAGACGTGGTAAAGTTATGCGAGTGAATCTCAAAACAAATCGACTGTCGTCATAGAAATGTTCTGACTAGTCGAGGGTAAGTTATGCGTGTATCTTGCCAACCAATGCGACTGACGGTATTTATATATTCCCACAACTCGACGAAATGTTATGCTAGTGCCTCTCGGATCAATGCGATTTTCGGACCGAGAAATATTCCCATTAGTCGTGGGAAATTTATGCGAATTACTTGCGAATCAATGTGACAGTCGGACATCGCAAATATTCCAACTAGACGAGGGAAAGTTATGTAAGTGAATCTCGAAACAATGCAACTGTCAGTCCTAAAAATATTTCGAGTAGACGAGGGAAAGTTATGAGAGATCTAGAAGCAATGCGATTATTGACTATTACTAGTTGGAATGATTCCAAGATCGACAGCAGAAATGTTTCGGGAAGCACTCGTATATTTTTTACTTTAATAGGCGGGATATTTCCAAGTCCGGCAGGCGCAGTGGCCCAGTGTCACTCGCATAACTTTCCCTCACCTAGAAGTAATATTTCCAAGTTCAAAAGCCGAATTGGTTTCTATCGGCACTCGAATAATTGTCCCTCGACTAGTTGGTATATTTCCAAGCACGAAAGTCGCAATGGTTCACTAGTCACTTGCATAACTCTCATTCAACTTGTCAGAATATTTTCAAGTCCGACCCCAGTTTGATTTGTGAGGCGGTCGCGAAACTTTCCTTCGAGTAGTCCGAAGATTTCCAATCCCGACGGGAGCTTTGGTTCATAAGTCACTCGCATATCTTTCCCTCCTATAATCGAAATATTATCACAAACGTCAATCGCTTTGTTTCGAGAGGCACTCGCATAATTGTCTCTCTACTAGGCAGGATATTTATAAGTACGTCAGTCGCAATGTTCCGAGAGCCACTCGCATTTCTTTCTCGGACCAATTGGAATATTTCCAAGTACGACAGTCGCATTTGTTCGACATTCACTCGCATAACTTTCCCTCAACTATTTGTAATATTTCCAAGTCCGACAGTCACATTGGTTCACAAATTTCTCGCATAACTTTCACTTAACTACTCGGAATATTTCCAAGTCCAACATTTACTTTGGTTCGAGGGGAACTTGCATAATATTACTTCGTTTAGTCGGAATATTTTCAAGTCCCACAACCGTTTTGGTTAGAGAAGCACTAGCATAACTTTCCCTCGACTAGTAGGAATGTTTCCAAGAACGGCAGTCGCATTGTTTTGAGAGGCACTAGCATAACTTTCCTTCGTCTAGTCGGAATATATCCATTTCCTATATTCGTAATGGATCGAAAGGCACTCCCATAAAATTTACTCGAGTTCGTTAGATATGTCCCTGTACGACAGTCGAGTTTGCTCACAAGACACTCTTATAAATCTCCGTCGACTACATGGAATATATATAAGTCCGACAGCCGCATTGGTTCGATAGGCAATCGTATAACACTTCCTCGACTAGACAGGATATTTCCAAGTTCTCAAGCCGCATTGATTCGAAAATTACTCGCGTAACCTTCTTTCTACTATTCGTAATATTTCCAAGTCCGACAGTCACATTGGTTCGAGAGGAATTTGAATAACTATCCCATAATTAGTCAGAAAATTCCCAAACAAGACAGTTGCAATAGTTCGAAATGCACTCGTATAATTTATCCCTAACAGGTCGGAATTTCTGAGTCCTACAGTCGCATTGGTTCATAAATTACGCGTATAACTTTCCCGCGACTAGCAGAAATAATTCCAAGTCCAGAAGCGTTGTTTCGAGAGGCCCTCGTAAAACTTTTCATTGGCTAGGACGGAATATTTCCAAACCTGACAGTCGCATTGTTTCTCAAGTAATTCGCATAACTTCCCATCGACTAGGTCGGAATATTGCCAAGTCCGACGGCCGTATTGGTTCAAGAAGGACTTGTATAAATTTTCCTCAACTTGTCGGAATATTTCCAAGTCAGAAAGCTGCATAGGTTAGAGAGCATAAATTTCGCTCGACTTGTCGGAATATTTCCAAGTCCGACTGCTGAATTGGTTCGAGATGCACTCGCATAACACTCTCTCCACTAATTGGGATATATCCATTTCTGACAGCCGCATTAGATCGATTGGCACTCCTATAACTTACCTTCGAATAATCGGATTGCTTCCAAGTCCGACAACAGCATTGGTACCAGTGGGACTAGCGTAACTTTCCCCCGACCAGTCGGAATATTTGCAAGTCCGACATCCTGATAAGATCGAGAAGCCATCGCAAAACTTTCCCTTGACTTGTCGAATTATTACTAAGTACGACAGTCGCATTGGATCATAAGTCAATCGCATAACACTCCCTCGAATAGCAGGAAACTTTCCAAATTCGACAGTGGCTTTAGTTTAAGTGGCACTCCCATAAGTATTCCTCAGCTAATAAAAATATTTCTCAGTCCGCCATTCTTATTGGTCCGTGAGGTAGTCGCATAACGTTCTATCAACCAGTTGGAATATTTCAAAGTCTGATAGTCGCAGCGGATTGATATGCACTCGCATAACTTACCTTTGACTAGTCGAAGTATTTCCAAATCAGATAGCCGCATTAGAACGAAAAGCTCCAGCGTAAACTTACCCCGACTAGTCGGTATATGTCCAGTTCCGAAGGTCGCATTAGATCGAGACGCACACGAATAACTTTCCGTCAACTAGCCGGAATATTTCCATGTTAGTCAGTCTTATTAGTCCAAGAGGCATTCGCATAACTTTTCCTCGAGAGGTCGGAATATTTTTCAGACCTACAGTCGCATTGGTTCTAGTGTCACTCGCATAAATTTTCCCCGACAGGTCGTAATACTTTTAAGTCAAATAGTCGCATTGATGCACAAGTAATTCGAATAACTCACCCTTGACTAGTCGGTATATTATCAAGTCAGACAGTCAAATTGGTTGTCAAGTTACTCGCATTACTATCTCTCGAATAGTCCGAATATGACTAAGTACGACAGTTGTATTGGGTCGAGAGGCACCCGCATAACGTACCTTCTACCAGTTGAGATATTTCCAAGTCTGATAGTCTCATTAGTTGTAGTGTCATTCGCATAACTTTCCCTCAAATATTTCGAATATTTCCAAGTCTGACAGTTGCATTGATTCGAAAGGCATTCGAATAACTATTCTACGATTAGGCGGGATAACTCCAAGTACAACAGTTGCTTAGATTCGAGTAGAACTAGCAGAAGCCTTCAGCGACTAGTCGGAATATTTGCAAGTACGACAGCCGCATTGGATCGAGATTCATTTGCATAACTTTCACTCGACTTGTCAAAATAGTTCCAAGTACGACAGCCGCATTGGTTAGAGTGCCACTAGCATAACTTTATTCTGACTAATTGTAATATTTCCAAGCCCGAGAGACGCATTGGTTCAAAAGGCACTCGCATAAATGTCCCTCGACTAGTCGAGTTACTTGCAAGTCCGATAGTTGCATTGAGTCAAATGTCACTCGCATGTTTTTCACTCGACTTGTTTGTATACTACGAAGTCCGACAGTCGCATTGTTTTGAGAGGCACTCGCATATCTTTCCCACAACTTATCAGAATTTTTCCAAATCCGAAAGTCGCATTTGTCTTAGAGGTATTTGCATATCTTTCTCTGGGCTAGTTGGAAGTTTTCCAAGTCCGACAGTCGCATTGTTTCGAGATGAATCCACAAATCTCTCCCCCGACTAATTGAAGTATTTACAATTCCGACAGCCGCATTGTTTCGAGAGACAACGAATAACGTTCTGTCGACTAGTGTAAATATTTTCATATCCGATAGTCGCAATGGGTCGGGAGTCACTCGCACAATTTTCACTTTACTGGTCGGAATATTACCTAGTCCAACAATTGCTTCGTTTTGAGTGGCAGTTGTATAACTTCCTCTATTAGAGGAAATATTTCCTATGCAGACAGCCGCATTGTTTCACTAATTGATCTCATAACTCTCCCTCGACGTCTGAATATTTTTAAACTCGTCAGTCGCAATGGTTCGAGAAGCATACGCATATCTTTCCATCGACTCTGGGATTATTTTCAAGTCCGTCTGTTGCATTAGGTCGAGATTCACTCGCATAATTTTCACTCATCTAGTGTGAATATTTCTAAGTCTTACAGTCGCAATGGGTCGGTATTCACTGGCATAATGTTCACTAGACAAGACGGGATATTACCAATTCCGACAGCCGCATTTTTTCGAGAGGCACTCGCAAAGTTT
Organism: Vespa crabro; assembly: GCF_910589235.1. Classification (NCBI taxonomy): domain Eukaryota; kingdom Metazoa; phylum Arthropoda; class Insecta; order Hymenoptera; family Vespidae; genus Vespa; species Vespa crabro. The sequence goes on from NC_060961.1 coordinate 10,408,273, forward strand.
CCATCGACTAGTATGTAATTTCCAGGTCCAACCGTCGCATTTGACCCAGACTTTCTCGTATAACTTTTCGTCGAGTAGTCGGATTATTTTTAAGTCTCACAGTCGAATTGGATCACAAGTAATTTGCATAATTCCTAGTCCGACAGTCGCATTAGTTCGAGTAGCACACTCACAAATTTTTCTCGCCTACTTGAAATATTTCCAAGACCAATAATCGCATTGGGTCACTTGTCATTCGCAAAACTCTCCTTCGACTAGATGGAATATTTCTGAGTCCGACCATAGCAATGGTTCGAGATGTACTCCCATAACCTTACAAGTTTAGTCGGAATTTTTCTAGGTCCAACAGTAGCATTGTTTCTTGATATACTCGCATAACTTTCCCTCGACTAGTCGGAATGTCTCCAAATCCGGCAGTTTATAGTAACGGTGGTCACCCATGGTGTGCCTGCACCTAAGCTAACTCACCCATTAATGCATACGCTAAGGAGCTATTTACTAGCAGCGACCACCAAGGCCAAGTGACCGGACTCGGAAAAACCAAACATTCATGCCGACGGGGCAAGATGAGCGGTTTACCCACGACCAACATCCTAGCAGCAACGCATCACCACGGTCATGCCGGCCGTGCCCATCGGGAACGACAGGTAGGCGCACTCACAGTGCCACGATCCTTGGAACTAATTCCATAGGGTGGGATGGAAACGGAAGGATAGCAGGTTTACTAGTGAGTGTTTGGTGGTGGAGGAGAAAAAAATGAAAAATAGGAAAATGCGTACTATCATTTTCGACGCTATCCTGTTCGAGAGTAGGTTCTCCCGAGAAGATTTCAGGCACCCTCCCCCATCACCGGATCTCCAATAATCCCGGCTGAACAGGATTTATATACTAATGACACTTTATGATGAGGGATTCTTTGCAAAACTCCGCGAAGAGAGAGAAGACGTCGGCCGTGGAGACAAGGTGCCTCGCTGCTTCTGTCGAACACCTTTCAAGGAGAATTTCTTCCAGAGTCTATCTCTGTGGATCGAAAACCGGTCAGCCGTTGATGTGAGGCGAAACCGAGCCCTCTTCGCCACACTTGCATTCTTCTTCACTGATGATGTCCAGCGACGTCAGCATGGCCTTGAAGGCTTTATATCCTGCAAGAAACTGACTTGTGAAAATATTAAGAGAAACGAAATGGGCATCCATCCTGTTCTTGATGTTCGGGAATAGCGCGTATGTTTTTCTTCATTTGGAGGAGTTCTCCCACCTGGACTGACAAACCCTAGAGAAACCCTCATCGACATGTCCTGCTATCGCGCATTTAATATTCGTGCCTTCCGGTTTTGACGTAGCTGCTTCGGTGCACCTATTTTTCCTAATGTCGTATAGTCTCCTTCGTTTCATTATCTGGAGATCTGTCGTGGACTCCGCTGCTATGACGCAGAGGGATCCTGTAGCTGTTGAGCGATACGCGGATGAGTCCGTGATGAGGGCCGATCGCTGGATCGCACTTAACTTTCTGAGATCTCCTTCCGTGCAGAGATCAGACCATCTTGCTGGCGCGTCCGTGACTGTAGGGGTGAACACGTTTCGATAGATCGCTCCGAGGGCGCAGTGGCGGAATCTCCATTCCCTAGCTGCTAATGTACCTACCTTTGCGAACAATGGGCCGACATTGTCATTGTGGTAACGGCAGTGTGTCGTACCTGCCGCCCTTCTCAAAGTAAACCCCGAGGTATCTAACGGAACTCCTAAATTTAATATTATTGTTCCATCTATTTATGGTGTGAGGCCTGCTCGCTAGTTCAGTTTTTATCGCCGTTTTCCGCTTTCAATCCGGACGTTTTCCTCCTCTTCTGTCGATGGGTTTCCTTTAAATCCAATCGCTCTTTAGGACGATCGTTTCCATCTTACGCTCGGAGATGGTCAATTTCGCCGACGAGCACCATCCGATGATGCTGTTAACCACGCGATTTCCTTTCTCTTCGAGTTCTTTCCTTGAGTCTCCATCTACGATGACGTGTAGGTGGTCTGCGTACGTGATCGTTTTGACTTCCGAGGATTCCTCCAGGATCCTGAATAGCTGGTCGTGTATGAGTTTGCAACAGAAGGGGCCGAAGAACGATCCTTGTGGGCATCCTCTCGAGGCTTGCATTGATACTTAATGTTCTCTTAGGGCTATTTCACGGTCTGCAAAGTAGCTTGTCATCATTTTAAAGACGTTCCTCAGACAGTCCCGATCTTGGAGTGCCTTGAGAACACCAAATGTTTTTGAAGTTTCGCAAGATGTCGAATAAATACGTGATGACATTTTTCCGTGAGGAGGCAGAAACAATTCGACGCATCTCTATGATTGCGTCATCTGTGGAACGTCCCTGGTCAAACCCAAACTATTTGTCCAATATTTTTCCCGGCACAAGGGAAGTTTCGGTGAGTCGCAACATCTGCAGTCTTCCCATAACCTTCTTTATGACGGGGAGAATGCATATCGGTCGGTAGGAATCGGGGTCTTCTGTTGTTGCCCTTCTGGAGTTCTCTTAATGAGCCCTCTTTCCAAATAGAACGGATGATACCCGGATATTGAAGGCATCCGTTGAAAATGTTTACGAACTTAGATGGGATGACGGTGAATGCTCTTTTGAGCACACACATCGATGAGATCCGGCCCCGGGGCTTTGCCGATTTTGAGGGACCCTATGACCCGAGCGATATCTTCATCCGTGAAGAGTGGGGCATCCGCCGTTTCGAGAACGTTTCATGAGAGATTTCCTACCGCTCGCTGTTCTGGTGTGTCTTCGGATAAACTGTCGTCCGGGACAATCGTATTGAGGAGAACTCCAGCTGTTTCTTGGATGTTCGTGGTCTTCTCTCCGTCTCGTTTTAGAGTATTAGTTACACTGTCGGCGTATAGTGTGCCCGCCTGTTGTTTGTAAACATACCTCCGCGGGTCCGCATTGCCCTGTTCCGTAACGAATTTCCTCCAAGTAACTTATCGTACATCTTTGCTGTATGCCCGCAGCGTAGAAGATTCTCGTGCATTATCCAGAGGCGTGCCTGATATTCATTTTAGCGCTGGAACGCGCGTCTCAACCTAGCTACCTCTTTCTTCTTGTTCGTTAACGCTGATGTCCACCATGGATGGAACTTCCCATGAGGCCTTATTCGGGCCATAGATTCAGAACAAGCGGTTTGTAGAACACTAGTGTGCATGTTGGCTCGTGTTTCTACTTTTGAAGCCGATCCTAAACTGCTTCCCTCCAGCTTTGCCGCGGTGAGAGAGAGCAAGCGAACAGGTCCCCTGGTATTGAACGCGATGTCTATTGAATTGTGGTCACTGGACATGCAGCCTGTTCCTACTTTCCATTGGTTGGGATGGTTTCATGTGTGTTGTCCGCTTCGAGAGTTGGCGATGAGACATAGTCTTTTTCTAGGGTTGTTTTTGGTAGTTTCCGGGATGTATCCGCGCTGTCTTGCTCGGCGTCTTGCCCTATTATCGGAGATAATTGGGCTCTTTCGTGCGTTCCTTTTGCGCTGATGTCGCGGTAGTTGTTGCTACTATAAGACTGTTGCGAATTATTGCTATTTGTAGGAATTGGGGGCGTAAGTTCCGCATCCAGGGATTTTTGCGCGGAAAGCATGCGGAAATACGATCGATTTCGCGGTCGCTTTATAATCGATCCGCACCTTGGGTTCTGTTCGACCAGTTAAATATTCGAACTCGAAAGTCTTATCGCGGCTGTTCTGAGGCTGTTTTCCGCTAATCTAATCGCGGCTGATTTAGCGAAAGCGGTATATTCTTGCACGGCCTTAGAAGATGGACTCAGCCAACTCCTATCACACTTGTCCAAAACTACCATAGCCTCTCCAAGAGGGGCTACCACCAGATGCAGCCCGGTTTGTGCGGGGGTAGGAACGCAACAGTGGGTTGCTTGGTGAGAGGCCTTGGACGAAGATCGTGTACTCGTTGTGTAACTACTTTCCTACGCTCCCCTCCGTCGGAAGTGCATCCACTCTTTACCTTCGGGGTCGTGCTAGCTGCATTCTGCGACGCTATGCGCGAGCTACTCCTCACCACGCTATCCTCCCTTGTGAAGGACATCATCCGGAGATACGAATGGAAGGCACGTTTACCTCCGGAGTATTTTTCCCCACGGGCAAACATCATGGAAATTAAAGGGACCACTTTTTAATTAAAGATAAGAAAAGAAGATGCCGAAAGAAAACATTTAAGCTGAGAGAAAACGATTCAAAAAGAAATAGTAATAATGATAATAATTTGTGATGGAAAGTAGTACCTTTCAGTTATACTTCCACTAATGTGCGTGATGGTGCGATGATCGGACAAACGTTGAGGTACTTTAGTGAAATGCTTAAACGAAAGGGATTAAGAGAGTGGGTAGAGATTTTCTAGTCTGGGTGTTCTATTAAGACAATTTCAGTTAAGCACTTAGGGTAGTAGAGAAGGGACATGTAATCAAGGTACTCTAACAAGGGCACTTTAAGTAAGAGGACTTAGAAGGGAGGAGAATGAAATAAGATCAAAGTTCTTTTATAATAGTACTTTAAGTTAAGGGACTCAGGAGGATATGAGAGAATATATGATCAAGGTTCTTATAGTATGACTTTAAGTAAAAGGGCATATTGGTAGAGGAAGAGACATATGATCAAAGTTCATAGGTAATATGCTTTGAGTAAGATGACTTGGAAGCAACAGAACATATAATCAAGTACATTAGTAGAAGTATCTTGAGTAAATGGACTTTTAAAGGAAAGAATGATCGTGCAATCAAGTGCTCTGGCAAAAGTACAGTGAGTAGGACACAGGAACTAAAGAAAGAGCATATAGTCAAGGAACTTTAGTGAAAGTACTTTAGGTAGAAGAGCTTGGAAGAGAAGAGAAGGGACATATAATTCAAGTGTTTTTGTAAGACTACTTTACGTGAGACGACCTGGAAGGAAAAGAGGGAACATATGATTAAGTACTTTGGTGGAAATACTTTACATGAAAGGATTTTGGGAAGGAAAGAGAGAATACACAATCTAGATTCTTTAGTAAAAGTACTTTGAGTTACAGGACTTGGAAGGGAAGGAATATAATCAATCATAGTGCAGGTACTTTGCTATAGTACTTTAAGGGAGTGCACTTGGAGAGGGAAAAGCATACAGCCTAGGTACATTAAAAGTGCTTCAGATAAGGAGACTTAGAAAAGCGAGGAAAGAAAACAACTACATAATAACTACTTTGGTGCTAATATTTTAAGTAAGGCACTTGAAAGAGGAAAGAAGAACATATGTTCAACGTACTTGGAAAGGTACTTCTGGTTAGAGGGCGTAAAGAACATAATCAAGACAGTTGAATCAATTACTTCAGTAAAAGTACTTTAAGTAATAGGAATTAGAAGAATAGGAAAATCTCCAAATCCGACATTGGTACATACGTCACTCGCCTATCTTTCTTCGTCTAGATGGAATATTTCTAGGCCCAACAGTAGATTTGTCTCGAGAGTCACTCTCATAAATATCCCTCCACTAGACGAAATATTTCTTAGTCCGATTGTCTCATTGCTTCACAAGTCGATGCACTCGTATAACTTTTTCTCGACTAAAATGAACATTGCTAAGTTCGAAAGTCTCATTGTTTCGTGAGGCACGCGTATATCATTCTCTCGACAAGTCGGAATATTTCCAATTATGACAGTTGCATTGTTACGGTAAACACTTTCATAACTTTCCCTCGAGTCGTCGGAATATTTCTAAATCCGACTGTTCGATTGTTTCAGGAGGTACTCATAGAACTTTCTTTCGAATAGTCTGAATGATTCCAATTACTACAGTAGAATTAGTATGAGAGGCACTCGCATAATCTTCCCTTGACTAGTCGGAATTTTATTAAGTCCTAAAGTCTCATTAGTTTATAAGTCACTCGCATAACTTTCCTTAAACTGCATGGAATATTTCTAGATCCTATAATCGCAATGGATTGAGGGGCCCTCCCATAAATTTTCCAAGACTAGACGGAATATATCCTTGTACGACAGCGCCATTGGTTCACAAACCACTTGCATAGCTTTTCATCGCCTAATCGGAATATTGCTAGGACCGACAGTCGCTTTGCTTCGTGAAGAATTTTCATAACGTTCCCACGACTAGTCCGAATATATCCAAGTCCTACAGTCGCATTGGTTGGTATGGCACTCGCACAAATTTCACTCGACTAATCGGAAAGTTCCGTGTCCGACAGTATCATTGGTTCGAGAAGCACTACCATTACTTTCCTTCGACTAGTCGGATGATTTCTTACTCCGTCAGTCGCATTGGTTCGAGAGGACCTCTCATAACTATGCCTCTACATATAGGAATATATCTATGTTCTACATCTGCATTGTATTGGGATAAACTCTTATATTTTTCCCACGACAAGTAGGTATAATAGCGAGTCAGACAGTAGCTTTGAATCGTGAAAAATTCGCATAACTTTCCCTCGACCAGTTGGTATATTACCAATTCCGATAGTCGCATTGTTGCGAGAGGTATTTGCACAACTTTCCTTCCTGTAGTCAGAACATTTCTAATTCCGACAGTCGCATTGCTACGAGAAGCACACTCATAACATTCCCTCGGCTAGTTCGAATATTGCTAGGTCCGACAGACGCATTTTTTTGGGAGGTACTCGCATAACTTTCCTTCAACTAGTCGGAATATTTTCAAGTCCGACAGTCGCATTGATTCGAGTACCAATCGCATAACGTTCCCTCGCGTAATCGAAATATTTACGAGACTTAAAGAAGCATTTGTTTGAGTGGCACTTGCAAACATTTCCCTCGACTAGTCGGAATTATTCCAAATCCGGCAGCCGCATTGTATCTCAAATCAGTCCTATAACAACTTCTTGACTAGTTAGAATAATTTCAAGTGCGATGGTCTTTTTGATACAAGTAGCAATCGCATAACGTTCCCTCGTCTAGTCGGAATATTTCCAAATCCAACAGTCGTTTTGGTCCGACAGGTACTCTTACAACTTTCTCCGGAGCAGTTGGAATTTTTCAATGTCAGGCAGCCACATTGGTTCAAGATGTACTCGCATAACTTTCATTCGACTAGTCGGTATATTTCCTTGCCTGACAGTCGCATTGATCCACAAGTCACTCGCATAGCTCTCTATTTACTAGTCAGGAAACTTCCATATCCGACCGCCACATTGATTCTAGAGGCACTCGCATAACTTTCCCGCGACTAGTAGAAATACTTGCAAGTCCGGCACCGACATTGTTTCGAGAGGCCGTCGCATAACTTTCCCTCGAATTGTCGGAATTTTTCCAAGCCGGTCTGCCGTATTGGTCCGAGAAGCACTCGCATATTTTACCCCGGATCAGTTGCAATAATTCCAATTCCAACAGCCGGATTTGTGTCGAAAGGCACTCGCGTAACTTACCCTCGACAAGTCGGAATATTTTAAAATCCAGCGACCACATTCGCTCCAGAGGAAATCGCATAATATTCTCCAACTAGTCGGAGAATTTCAAATTCCGGGAACGCATTGTTACGATCAGTCCAAGTATATTACCAAGTCCGACAGTCGCATCGGTTTGACAGGCACTCGCATATTATTCCTGCGACTAGGCGGAATAGTACCTAGACGGAGAGCTACCAGAGGCACTCGCATAACTTTCCCTTTACTAGTCGAAATATTCGCAAGCACGTCATTAATATAGGCTCACAAGTCAATCGCATAACATTCCCTCGATTAGTAAGAATTATTCCAAGCTCGGTAGTTGTAGTTGTTCTCAAGACACTCGCACAACTTTCCTTCGACATGGCTAAATAGTACCTACTCCGGCAGTCGCATGGTGCCGAGAGGAAGACACAAAACTTTCCTTGACTAGTCGGAATATTTTCAAGTCCGCCAGCCGAATTGTTTCGAGTGACTTCGAAAAACGTTCCTTCGCCATGTCGGAATATTTCCAAGTCCGACGGCAACATTGTTTCTAGAGGCACACGCATAATCTTCCGTTGCCTTTTCGGATTATTTCCAAGTCCGACAGCCGCATTTTCTCGGATGGCACTCGCATAACTTTCCCCGGACCAGATGGAAAATTTCGAAGCCCGGCAGTCGCACATGTTCGAAAGGCATTCTTCCACCAGACTTGTCGGAATAGTTGCAAGTCCGACAGTCGCATTGGTACTAGAGGCACTCGCATAAGTTTCCTTCGACTGCTTGGAACGTATCCAATTCCGTTAGTCGCATTGGTTCAGAAGTCACTCGTGTAACTTTCCCTCGACTAGTCTAAATATTACCAAGTCATACAGTTTCATTGTTTCAAAAGGCGTTCGCTTAACTTTTCTCCTACTTGTCCGAATATTTTCAAGACAGATAGTAGCGTTGGTTCGAGAGGCACTCGCATAACATTATTCCGACTAGTAGAGATATTTCCACGTCCGATAGTCGCAATGCTTCGAGAAGCACTCGTATATTCTTCCCTTGACTTGTCGGACTATTACCAAGCCCGACGAATTGGTCCGACAGAACCTCGCATTATCTTGCCCGGACCAGTTGGAATATATCCAAATCTGGCAGCCGCATTGGTTCAAGAGGCTCTCAAAGAAATTTCATTCGAACAGTCTGAATATTTCCAAGTCCGGAAGCCGTATTAGTTCGAGAGGCACTCGCATCATTATCACTCGTCCAGTTTGTATATTTCCATGCCCGACAGACGCATTGATTCACAAGTCACTCGCATAGCTCTCTCTTTACTTTTCGGGATATTTCCAAGCCAGACTGTCGCATTTTTTGTGAGGTACTAACATAAATTTCCTTCGAGTAGGCAAGATATTTCCAAGTCCATCAGCCGCTTTGTTTCAAATGGCATTCGCATAAGTTTTTCTAGACTAGTCTAAATGTTTCCAAGTCCGGCAGCCTTACTGGTTCGAGAGGCCTTCACAAATTTTCTCCCGACTAGTTGGAATATCACCAAGTCGAACATCAGCATTGGTGCCATAGGCAATTGTATAATTTTTTCTCTACTAGATTGGTAATTTCAAAGTCCGGCATCCTTATTAGTTCGAAAGTTATTCGCGTAAGTTTCCCTCGTCACTTTGGAATAATTCTATGTTCGACGGACGCATTGGTTGAAAAATCACTCGTACAACTTTCCCACGACTAGGCGGGATATTTCCAAGTCCGACAGTAGCTTTGGTTCGACTGGCACTCACATAGGTGTCCCTATACTTGTCGGATTATTTCCAATTACGACTGCAGTATTGGTCCTAGAGGCAATCGTAAAACTTACCTTCAATATTCGAAATATTTTCCAGTCCGGCGGACGTATTGGTTTGAGAGGCACTCACTTAACTTTCGCTCGACTAGTTAAAATATTACAAAGTCCGACATACGCAATGTTTCCAGAGAAAATCGTACAACTTTCACTCGACTAGTTGGGTTATTTCATAGTCCGACAGCCGCATTAGTTCGAGAGTTACTCGCATTACTTTCCCCGACAAGTTGGAATATTAGCAAGTTCGACAGCCGCATTTTTCAAGAGTCACTCGCATAACTTAACCTTTCAAGTCTCGGATAACCTTCCCTCGACGAGACGGAATATTTCCAAGTCAGGCGATCGCATTTGTTCGAGAGACACTCAATTAAATTTCCCTCGACTAGACGGAATATTTCCAAGCCCTACACAGGCATTTATTCGACAGACACTTGCATAACTCTCCCCCGACATATGTGAATATTTTCAAGTCTGACAGCAGCATTGGTTCACAAGACACTCGCACAACTTTTCTCCGACACGTCAGGATTATTCAAGTACAAATGTCTCATGGATTTGAGAGGCACACGCTTAACTCTCCCTTGACTAGTCGGAAAATTTTCTCACTCGACAGTCGCATTAATTTATTAGTCACTCGCATAACTTACCTCGACTAATCGGAATATTTCCTAATAATCCAGCCGCATTGGTTTGTGAGGCACCGACAAAACTTTCCCTCAACAAGTATGAATGTTTCCAATCCGCCAGTTGTTTTGGTCCGAGTGGCACTCGCTAACATTCTCTTGACCACTGGGAATATTCCAAATACCGAGTAGCTCTGTTTCACATGTCATTGGAATATCGCTTCCTATTCTAGTCGGATTGATTTCAAGTTCGACATTCGCTTTGGTTCGAGTGCATTCGAATAAAGTTCAACTGACTAGTCGAAATATTTCCTAATACGACAGCTACATATGTTGGAAAGTCATTCGCATAACTTTCACGATTAGTGGAATTATTTTCAAGTCCGCCCAACTTATTAGATATAGAATCACTTGCATAACTTTCCCTCGACAAGTTGAATATTTACAAGTACGAAAGCTGCATTGTATCGAGTGGCAATCGCATAACTTTCTTTCGACTAGTCGGAATATTTCCAAGCAAGAAAGTCTCATTGGTTTACAAGACACTCGCAAAAATTTTCCTCGACTAGTCGGGATTATCGAAATCCGATATCCGTAATGGTTCAAAAATCACTTACATAACTCTCTCTCTACTAGTCGGGATAATTCGAAGTTTGACAATCGTATTGGCTCAAAAATAATTCTCATTACTCTCCTTCGACTAGTCGGAATGATTCCAAATTCGACATCCGCATTGGTTCGAAGCACTCGCATCACATTCTCTCGACCACTGGGAATATTCCCAATATGGACAATCGCTTTGATTCAAAAGACAAATGAAAAACGTTTCCTCGTCTATTTGGAATGATTTCATGCACAACATTCCCTTTGTTTCGATAGGCACTCGCATAAAGTACCCCCACTAGTCGAAATATTTTCTAGTCTGACCTTCGCAATATTTCTAGAATCACTCGCATACCTTATTCTCTACAAGTCCGATTATTTCCAAGTTCTATAGCCGCATTGGCTCGCATGACACTCGCATAATTTTCCCTCGATTAGTCGGAATATTTCGAAGTCCGACAGCCGCATATTTTTGAGAGACTCTGGAAATAAATCTCCCCGACATGTGGGAACAAGTCTGACGATCGCATTTGTTTTAGTATCACTCGCATAACTTTCCTTCGACCAGTCAGAATTTTCCAATTCCGGCACACGCACTTCTTCCAGAGATCCTTGCTTATCTTTCCATCGAGTAGTCGGGATATTTTTAAGTTCGACAGTCGCATTTGTTCTCAAGGCACTCGCATAACTCTACCTCGAATAATAGGAATAATTTCCCAGTCCGACAGCCGCATTGGTTAGAGAGACTCCGCATGACATTCCCTCGGCTACTCGGAATATTTTTTGTTCTGACAGTCGCTTTCTTGCAGAAAAGACTCGCATAACTCTACTCAGCATGTTGAATTAGTTCTAGGAACAACAGTCTCTTTGGATCGAGAGGCACTCCTATAATTTTCGCCTTACTAGTTGGAATATTTAAAAGTCCGACTGCCGCATTGGTTCGATAGATACCCATATAACTTTCCATCGACTCGTCAGAATATTACCAAATCCGACCGTTGCATATGTTCCATTGTTACTCGCATAATTATACCACGACCAGTAGGAATTTTTCCATTCCGGCAGCCGAACTTCTTTGTGAGGCGATCGCATAACTTTCGATCGACTAGTCGGAAAATGTCCAAGATCGACAGTCGCATTAGTTCACAAATCACTCGCATAACTTTCCTTCGACAAGTCGGTGTTATAGCTAGAACGGTAATTGTTTTGTTTCGCGTAGGACTCGCATATCTTTCAACCGACTAATCGGAATATTTCAAAGTCCGATTGAACCATTGTTTCGAAAGCCACTCCCATAATATTTCATCAAAATATTAGCCAGTCCGACAGTCGCATTGGCTCACAAGTCATCCGCATAAAATTTTCTCGACTTGTCCTAATCTTTCGAAGGCCGACATTCGTATTGTTTCTAAAGGCACTCGCATAATTTTCGCTTGACAAGTCGGAATATTTCCAAGTCCGAGAGTCCCTTTGGGACCAGAATCACACGCGCTATTCCGGCTCTACTAGTCGATATAATTACTAGTTCGACATTCGCATTGGATCCAGAAGCACTCGCATAACTTACCCTCGACTAGTCGGAATATTTTCAAGTCTCACAGCCGTATGGTTAGAAAGACACTCACATAACTTACCCCCTACTGTTTGGAATATTTCCGATCCCGACATTTTCATTGGTTCCAGAGGCAGTCGCATAGCCTTCCATCGACTATTCGGGAAAATTCTAAGTCCGAGAAGCAATGAGTCGTTAATCATTCGAATTATTTTCACTCGACTAGTCGGAATATATTCAAGCCCGTCAGCCGCATAGGTTTCAGTGGAAATCGCATAATTTTCGCTTGACTAGTCGGAGTGTTTCCAAGTCAGACAGTCGCATTGGTTCATATGTTACTCGAATAATTTTCTTTCGATTGTCCATCGCATAACCAGAATATTTTCACGTAAAACAGCCGCATTGGTTCGATGGACACTCGCATAAGTTAGCCTGTTAAGCGACATAACCTGTTATGTCGGAATATTCCCAAGACCTACAACGGCATTGGTTAGAGATGCACTCGCATAACTTTACCCCGACTAGTTGGAATATTTCCAAAGCCGAAAGACGCATTGTTTCGAGAGGCACCCGTATAATATACCCTTGACTGGTCGCAATAATTCCAGGACTGACTGCCGTATTGGTTCGAGGGACACATGTATACCTTTTCTTCGACTGGTCGGAATATTTTCAAGCCAGACGATCGCAGTGTTTCACATTTCACTCGCATACATTTCTCGTCTAGCTGGAATATTTCCATTTCCGACAGTAGCATTGGTTCAAGAGGAACTCGCATAATACTCCATCGACTAGTCGGGATATTTCCAAGACAGGCACTCTCATTGGTTTGAGAGGTACTCGCATAACTCTCTCTCGACTTGTCAGGATATTTTAAACTCAAACAGACGCATTAGTTCACAACTTACTCGCATAGCTTTCCCTCGACCTGCCGGAATGATTACATGTCCAACATCCACTCGGGTTCGGTTTGCAGTAGCATAATTTTCCCCCGTTTATTCGGGATCTGTCCAAGACCGACATTGGGATTGGTTCGAAAGACTCTCGCATAGCATTCCCTGGACAAATCGGAATATTTCTTAGAACGAAAGCCGCATTTGTTCGAGAGGCATTGGCAAAACTTTCCTAGACTTTTAGGATCATTTCAAAGTTCGACCATCGCAATAGTTCTAGAATAACTCGCATAACTTTCCCTCGACTAGTCGGAATATTTCCTAGTCCGACGTCGCAATAATTCTACAATCACTCCCATAACTTTCTCTCGGCTAGTAGGAATATTTTCACCTCCAAGGGCCGAATTATTTCAAGAGGCACTCCCATATACTTCTCTCGACAAGCCGGAATATTTCCACCACCAAGAATCGAATTGGTTCAAGAGGCACTCCCATAACCTTCCTTCGACTAGTCGAAATACTTCCAAAACAGACAGTCACAATGGTTTACAAGCCACTCGCATATCTTTCCCTCGACGGACTGGAATATTTCCAAGTCTGAGAGCTGCATTGGTTCGACAGGCACTCGCATAACTTTTCCTAGATAAGTCGCAATATTTTCGGGCCCGACAGCAGCATTGTTTCAAATGACACTCACATAAATTTCCTTCGTCTATTCGGGGTATTTTGTAGTACGAAACTCGCTTTTGTTCGAACGTTATTGGCATAACTTTTCCCGTCTAGTGAGAATATTTCCATATCTTAAAGCCGCTTTGGTCCACAAGTCACTTGAATAAAGTTTCCATGTTTAGTCGGAATGATTCCAAGTCCGATAATCATGTTGATTCGAGTGGCACGCGCATAAAATTCCCTCCACTTGTCGGAATATTTCGTAGTACGACAGCCACATTATTTCGAGAGGCAGCCACATATATTTCGCCAACTGGTTGAGATATTTTCAAGTCCGCCAGTCGTAATGTTTCTAGAGGCACTCGCACATCTTTTCCTCGATTAGTGGTATTATTGCCAAGTCCGACACTCGCATTGGATTTTTAAAGTACTCGCATAACCTTTCCTCGACTAAACGGAATATTGCTGCGTCCGTTCGTGGAGTTGGTTCGTGATGCACTCTCATAACTTTACCTCGTCTAGACGGAAAATTTCTAGGTCCCACAGTCGCATTTCTAAATCCGACAGTGGCATTGGTCCGGGAGGCACAGAAATAACTTTCCCTCAATTAGTCAGAATATTTCCAAATCCGACCTTCGCATTTTAGTGAGAGGCACTTGCAAAACTTTCCCTAGTATGGTCGGAATATTTCCTGTAACGACGATCGCATTGGTTCGAGAAAAACTCTCATAATTTTCCCTCGTTTAGTTGAAATATTTCTATGTCCGTCAATCGCATCTGTACGAGAGGCATTCGCATAAAAATCCCACGCTTTACCGGAGTATTTGCAAATTCCAACAATCGCATTGATTCGAACGGCATTCTTATATCATTCCCCCTACTAGATGGAATATTTCCAAGTGCGATATTCGCATTGGTTCGAGAGGCACAACCATTACTTTCCCTCTTCTAATTAGAATATTTCTAGATCCGACAGTCCCTATCATTCGAGAGGCATTTGCACAATATTCCATCGACAAGTAGAGTTATTTCGATGATCAATAGTCGCATTGATTCACAAGTAACTCTCAATAAGTTTCTCTCGATTAGACGTAATATTGCTAAATCCGACTGTCGCATTATTTTGACAGCCAGTCTCATGACTTTCCCTTGACTTGTCGGAATATTTCCAGGAGCGATAGTCGCATATGATGATAGAAAACTCGCACAGAATTCCCTTGACTAGTCGTAATATTTCTGGATACGAAAGCCGCATTGGTTTGAGAGTAAATAACCTAACATTCCCTCGAATAGTCGGAATATTTCCAAGGCCGTTTTTCGCATCTGTTTGATAGGCACTCGATAAACTTCCCCTCGACAAGTTTGATTATTTCAAGGTTTAGCAGTCGCATTGGTTCCAGAGGGATTCGCGTATCTTTCACTTAATTAGTCGGAATGTTACTAATTTATTTAGTCGCATTGGTTCAAAGATACTCGCATAACTTTCCTTCAACTAGTCTGAATATTACTTTTCCTCGCTGACGCATTGCTTCGAGAGGGACTCGTAAATCTTTCAATCTACTAGTTGGAGTATTTCTAGTCCCGACAGTGGCATTGGTTCGAGAGACACTCGTATAGCTCTCACTAGACTAGTCAATATGTTTCCACGTCTGAGGGTCCCAATGTTACACAAGAAATTCGTATAACATTCCTTCGACAAGTTGGAATATTTCTAGATCCGGCAGTCGCATTGATACGTGATTCACGCGTATAACGTTCGTTCGGCTAGTCAGAATTTCTCAAAGTGCGTTAGTTGTATTTGTTGAGAGGCGCTCGCACAACCTTTCCTCGAATAGTCGGAAAGTTCCAAGACCAATTGTCGCATGCGTACGAAAGGCCATCGCGTAAATTTCCTTCGACAAGTCGGAATATTAGTAAGCCGAGAGTCGCGTTAGTACAATAGCCACTCGCATGACTTTCCCTCAACTAGTCGGAATACTATCAAGACCAAAAGTCTCATTGGTTCGAAAGACATTCGCCAAATTTTTGCTCGACTAGTCGGAAAGTTACGAGTCCGATAGTCTCATCGGTTGCATAACTTTCTTTCGACTAGTTGAAATATTTCTAAGTTCAGCAGTTGTATTGCTTCGAGAGAGACTCGAATATCATTCCCTTGTCTAGTTGGAATATTTCCAAGTTCGTCAGTCGTATTGGTTCAAGAAGCACTTGAATAACTTTCCCTTCTATAGTCGGAATATTTACAAATGCGACAGTCGCATTGTTATGAGAAGTGCTCGCGTAACTTCCCCTCACCTAGTCGGAAGATTACACTTGCGAAAGTCTCATTGGTTCACAAGTCACTCGCATATTTTTCCCTCATCTCGTCAGAATATTTCCAAGTCCGAAACTCGCAATGGTAAGATAGACATACGCCGAAATTTCGCTCGTTTAGTCGAAATTCTTCCAAGTCCTAAAGTCATATTGGATAGAGAGACACTCGCAAAACATTCTCCCGACTAATCAGAATATCTCAAATTCCGAATGTCAGTTATTTATAGAGGTACTCGAATCACTTTCCCTTGTGTGGTCGGAATATTTCTAAATGCAATAATCACATTTGTTCGAGAGGTACTCGCGTGACATTCCCTAGTCGGAAATTACCACGTGCGAATTCTCAAAGTTTCATAAGTTGTTCAGATTACTATCTCTCTAATTGTCGTAATTCTTCCAAGTCCGAATTTCGCATTGGTTCGAGAGACACTCGCCTATCTTTCGCTCGATCTGTCGGAAAATTTCTAGGTGGACAGTCGCTTTGCGTCGAGAATCAATCCCATAACTATCTCTCGACTAACAAGTTATTTTCAAGACTAACCGTCGCATTGCTTCGAAAGGGACTTGCACAACTTTCCATTGACTATCAGGATTATATCCAAGTGCGACAGTCGCATTGGGTCACACAACACTAGCAGAACTTTCCCTCGACTAGTAGGAACACTTCCATGTCTGCTATTCGCATTGGCACGAAAGGCCCTCACATATCTTTTCCTCGATCAGTTGGAATATTTCTACGTGCGAAAGTCGCATTGGTTCGAGAGGCATTCACATAACTTCCTTTCGATTGGATGGAATATTTCTAATTCTAGCAATCTTATTGCTTCTAGTAATTCCGCATAACTTTCCTTCGAATAGTCGTAATATTTCCAAGTCCGACGGCCGCATCGTTCCAGAGTCATTTATATAACTTTTCGAAGACTAGTCGAAATATTTCCAATTCCTACAGCAGCATTGGTTCGGGGGGCACTTGCATACCATTCCCTCGACTAGAAGTAAAATTTCCAAGCCCAACGGTCGCATTGGTTCATATGTCTCTCACATAACTTTCCCTCGACTATTCGGAATATTACCAAATTACGACAGCCGCTTTGTTTCGAGTGGCACTCGCATAAATTTCCCCCGACTAGTCGGAATAATTTCCAAGTCCGATAGACGTATTTGATCAAGAGGCACTTGCATTAATTTACCTTGACTATTCTGAATATTACTAAGTCCGCTTTTTCTCGAGTGGCACTGACATAACTTTCACTCGATTATACGGAATATTTCCAAATCCCACTGCCGCGTTGATTCGATAGGCATTCGCATTACCTTCCCTATTATAGTCGGAACATTACTAAGATATAGCCAAATTCGTTCGAGACGCACTTTCATTACATTCCTTCGACTAGACAGAATATTTCCAAACACTACAGTCGATTTGGTTCATATGACACTCGCGTAACTTTCCTACGATTAGGAGGAATTATTCCAAGATGGTCAGCTGCATTGATTCAGGAGGCACTCGCATAACTTATCCTAACAAGTAGGATTATGTCCAAGTCCGGCAGCCGATTTGGATCGAGAGGCACTCGTATAAATTTCTCTCGAATAATTGGAATATTACCAATTAGAGTATACACATTGGTTGCAGAAAAAATCGCATAACTTACACCCGACTAGTCGGGATATTTCCAAGTTCACTTCGCAATGGGTCGGAAGCCTCTCGCAATTTTTTCAATCGACTTATCGAAGTGTTTCCAAGTCCGACCGCTGCGTTAGTTCGAAAGATTCTCGCACCACTTTCCGTTGACTTGTCGGAATATATCCAAGTCTGACCGCCACATTTATTCGATAGGAATTCTCATAACTTACCCTCGACTGGTCGGAATATTCCTATGTCCGACATCCACATTGGATCCAGAGGAAATCGCATAATTTTTCCTCGACCATTCGGGTTACTTCCAATTCCGATATTCGCAATGGGTTGTGTGACACTCTCATAATTTTCACTCGACTAGTCGGAGTATTTCCAAGTCCCACAGCCGCACTGATTTGAGAGGCACTAGCATAATTTTCCCTCGAATAGTCTGAATGTTCCCAAGTGTAACGGCCGAATTGGTTTGATAAGCACTGGCATAACATTTCTTCCACTAGTTGGGATATTTCCAAGTTTGACAGCCGCATTGGATGGAAAGACACTCGCATATCTTTTCCTCGACTAGTCGGAATATATTTAAGTACGACAGCCGTATACCTTCCAGAGGCACTCGCATAACTTTCTCTCGACTAGACAGGATATGTCAAAGTACGACCTTCACAATGATTCAAGAGACACTTGCATTATTTTCCCTCGACTACTTGGAATATTTCCAATTCTGACCGTCGTAATAGTTCTAAAATTGCTCGCATAATTGTTGCTAGACTAGTAGTAATATTTTATAATCCGAAAGCTGCAATGCACCCAGAATAGCTCTCATAAATTTTCCCCGACTAATCGGAATATTTTCATTCCCGACAGTCTCATTTGTTTTCTAGTTACTCGCATAACTTTTCCCGACTAGACGGGATACTACAAATTCAGTCAGTCGCAATAGTTCACAAGTTACCAGCATAACTTTCCCGCGACTAGCCGGAATGCTTCCAAATCCGTCATCCACATTGGTTCGAGAGGCTCTGGCATAACATTCCCTCAACCACTGATAATATTCTTTGAGATAACGCTTCCTTGTCTAGTCGGATTGATTCCAAGTTGGACATTCGCATTAGTTCAAGTGCACTCGAATAAAATTCAAGTGACTAGTCGGAATTTTTCCTAGTACGGCAGCCACATATATTCGAAAGTCACTCGCATAACTTTCGCGAAGAGTGGAAATATTTTCAAGTCCGCCCAACGCATTAGATCTAGAATCACTCGCATAACTTTCTCTGGACATGTTTGAATATGTCCAAGTACGAAAGCTGCATTGGTTTGAGAGGCACTCCCATATCTTTCCGTCGGCTAGTCGGAATACTTCCAATTCCGACAGCCGTAATGCTTCGTAGGTCACTTGCATAACTCTACCTAGGCAAGACATGATATTTCAATGTCAGACAGTTACATTGGTTCATAAGTTGCACTCATTACATTTTTTCGATTAGTTCGAATGGTACCAAATCCTTTCCGCATAAGTTCGAGAGGCACTCTCATAACATTCCCTCTATCACTGGTAATTTTCCCAATGCCGACGGTCGATTTGGTTCACAAGACACTCAAGTATCGTTAACTCTATTGTCTAGTCGGAGTATTTCCAAGAACGACTTTCGCTCTGTTACTCGCTTAATTTTTCCTCGACTAATCGGGATACTTCCAAGTTCGACTTCCAAGACGCTTTAGTTCAGGTTGCAGTCGCATAAGTTTCCTTTGACTCGTCGTAATATTTCCTACCTCGACAGTCGCTTTGGTTCACATGTTATACACGTAACTTTCACTCGATATGTAGGAATGATTCCACGACCGACATTCGCATTGGTGCGATAGGCACTCGATAACATTCCCCCGAATACTGGGAATATTTCCTATACCGACAGTTGCTTTGGTTCACTTGTCACACGAATAACGTTTCCTAACGTCGGGATTCTTGAAAGTCCGCATTGGTTCGTTAGTCAATCGTATAAATTTCTCTCGACTAGTCTGCTTGTATCTAAGTCTTATCGTCGTTTTGGTTTTAGAGACAATCGTATTACTTCTCCCCGGCTAGTCGGGACATTTCCAAGACCGACCTTTGCATTGTTACTAGAATAACTCGAGTAACTTTCCCTCGACAATTCGGAATATTTCCTTGTCCGACAGCTGGATTGTTTCGATCGGCACTAGCATAACTTTCCCTCGACTAGACGGAAATATTCAAAGTCCGACAATTGCATTTGTACGATAGGCACTCGCATAACTGTCCCTCAACTAGTCGGAATATTTCCTAGTCCAACTGTCGTATTGGTGTGTATGGCTCTCTTATAACTCTCCTTGACAAGTCGGAATATTTCTCGAGCCCGACAGTCGCATTGATTCGTAAAGCTCTAGCATAACTCTCTCTAGGCTAGTCGGAATATTACCAATTCCGAAAGCCGCATTAATTCGACTGGAACTCGCATAAGTTTCCCTCGACTACTTGGAATTTATCCTATTCCTTAAGTCGCATTGGTTCGAGTGTCACACGCATAACTTTCCCTCGACTTTACCGAATATTTCTAAGTACGATAGACGAATTTGTTCTATAGGAACACATACAAATTTCCTTCGACTAGTCGGAATATTTCCAAATCCGACAGTCGCAGTGGTTTACAAGTCACTCACATAACTGTTACTTGTCAAGGCGGAATATCCCAAGTACGACAGACACTTTAATTCCAATGGCACTAGCATAAGCTTCCAGCGTCTAGTCGGAATATTATTAAGTTCGACAGCCCCATTTGGATCGAGAGGGAGTCGCATAACTTTCTTTCATCTAGTCGAAATATTTCCAAGTACGCCAGGCACATTGGATTGAGAGGCAGTCGCGTAACTGTTCCTAGAATAGTCGAAATATTTCCAAGTACGAAAGTCGCATTGGATCACAATTCACTTGCATAACTTTTCCTGGAATAGTCGGAATATTTTGAAGACATACAGCCGTATTTGTTAGAGAGAAACTTGCATACCTTTACCTAATCTAGTTGAAATATTTCCAAGTCCAACAACAGCCTTTGTTCGACAGGCACTTGCATAACCTTCCCCGAGCAGACGGAATATTCCAATTCGGACAGTCGTATTCGTCCGAGAGGCACTCGCATATATTATCCACTATTAGTAGTAATATATTCAAGTCCGACAGCAGCATTGGATCTCAATTCACATGCATAACTTTCTCTGGACTAGTCGGAATATTTCCTAGATCTACAGCCGTATTGTTTCTAGAAGCACTTGCATATCTTTCTCTCGACTAATCGTAAAGTTTACAAGAACGACGGTCGCGTTTGATCACATGTCACTCGCAAAATATTTCCTCGTTTGTTTGGAATATATCCAAGTCCGACAGATGCACGGATTCGAGAAGAACTCGCATAACTCTCCCCGACTATTCGGAATATTCGAAGACCGGCAGTATTTTTGGTCCGAGAGGAATTCGCTTATATTACCCTCTAGTCGTATTATTTCCTTGTCAGACAGCCATATCAGAATATTTTCAAGTCCTGCAGCCGTCTTGGTTTGAGAAGTAGTCTCATAAATTTCCCCCGAATAGCTGAAATATTACCAAGTCCGACAGTCGCTTTAATTCAGGAAGTACTCGCATAACTTTCCCTCGATATGTCGGAAAGTTTCCAAAACCGACTGTCGTATTGATTCACCAGGCAATCGCATAATTTTCTCTTAGCCAGATGGTATATTTCAAAATCCGAAAATCGCATTGGTTCGCAGGGCATTGTCATAACTTTCCTAAAAATAGTCGGAATATTTCTAGTTCCGACAGTCGGATTGGATTAAAGGACACTCTCATAATTTTCCCTTGAATATTCGGATAGTTGCCAAGTCCGACAGTTGCATCGAGAGGCACTCGCACAATTTCCCTTGCATTGTTGGAATTTTTCCATGTACAACTTTCACATTAATTCCAGAGGCTATCGTTCAACTAGTCGGGTTATTTCCAAGCCGGATAGTCGCAAATGGGACGGGAGTCACTGAAAAAATTTTTACTTGACTAGTCGGTATAATTCCAAATACGACAGCCGCATTTTTTCGAGAGGCCCTCGCTTAACATTCCCTCCAATAGAAGGCATATTTCCAACTCCGTCAACTGCATTGGTTCGAGAGGCACTCGTAATTCTTTACCTTGACTTGTAGGAATATTTACAGAACCGACAATCTCTTTGGTTCACAAGTCACTCGCATAACTTTCTTTCGATTAGTAAGAATTATTCCAATCCAGACAGTCGTAATGGTTCTCAAGCCACTCGAACATCTTTCCTTCGACTAAGCTAAATATTACCTCCTCCGACAACCACATTGGTCCGAGAGACACTCGCTTAACTATCCCTCGACAAGTCGGAATAGTTTCAAGTCCGAAATTCCTTCTGCTTCGAATGGCAGTCGCATAAATTTCGCTAGACTAGTGAGATCATTTCCATTTCCGACAGTCTTATTGGCCCCAGAGGCACTCGCATAACTTACCATCGTCTAGTAGTAATATTTCTAAGTCCGATAGTAGTATTTGTTCGAGAAAGATATGGATAAATGTCCAACGACTAATGAAGATATCTCAAAAACCGATCTTCGCATTGTTACAGAATAACTCGCATAACTTTCCTTCGAATAAATGGAACATTTCTAAGTCCGACAGCCGCATTTCATCAACAGGTACTCGCAGAAATTCCCCCGACATTTCGGAATATTTCCAAGTCCAACATCCGAATTGGTTCGTTACGCACACGCGTAACTTTCCCTCGACTAATTGGAATCTTTCCAATTTCGATAGCCTATTTTTCATAAGGCATTCGCATATTTTTCTTTGGACCAATCAAAATATTTGCAAATCTATGGATCGCATTGTTCCACAAAGCACTCGCATAACTATTCCCTGATAAACCGAATGTCTCGAAGACCGACAGCCGCATTTGTTCGGAAGTCTTTCGCATAACTTTCCTACGACTAGTCAGAATATTTGCGAGCCCGAAATTCGAATTGGCTGGAAAATTATTCTCATAACTTTCTCTCTAATAGTCGATATGTTTCCAAGCCCGACTGTCGTATTGGTTCTCAAGTCACTCGAATAATTTTTCATCGACTAGGCGGGTCCTCGTCCGACTGACGCACTGGTACGAGGGGCAAGCGCATAAGTTTCTTTAGACTGCTCGGAATGTATCCAATTCCGTCAGCCGTATTAGTTCTGAAGTCATTCGTATAATTTCCCCTCTACCAGTCAAAATATTACCAAGTCATATAGCTGCATTGTATCAAGAGCATATCATCAAGAGCGCCTAACTTTTCCTCTACTTGTCGGAATATTTTTAAGACTTAAAGTAGTTTTGTTATAGAGACAAGTGCATATATTTCCCTCGACTACTTGGAATATTTCCAAGTCCGACAGTCGCAATGCTTCGAGAAGCACTCGTATATCGTTCCCTTGCCTTGTCGGAATATTATCAATTCCGACAGCCGTTTTGGTTCGAGAGAAGATTGCATAACTTTCCGTTGATCTGTATGAATATTACCAAGTCCGACGATTGAATTGATTTTCATGTCACTCGCATAACTTTCCATCGAATAGTCGGAATGTTTCCAAGACCGGCAGCCGTATTGGTTCGAAAGTAACTCGCAAATCTTCCTACAATTAGTCGTAATATTTTCAAGAACGTCATTGGCATAGGCTTACAAGTCACTCGCATCACATTTCTTCCACTAGTCGGTGTATTCCAAGTCCGACAGCTGCATTGGTTCGAGAGGCACTCGCATATCACTCCCTCGACTAATCCGAATATTTATAATTCCGACAGTCGCTTTTGTTCACAGTTCACTCGAATAACTTTCCTCCGTCTAGTGGAAATATTTCCAAGTCCAACGGTCGTACATGTTCGAGAGGCACTTGAGTATCCTACCCTCTAATAATTGGAATATTGCCAAGACCGATGGACGTTTTGTTCCGAGAGGCACACGCATAACTTTCCGTCGGACTCTAGGAATATTTCCAATTTCGGTGTCGCATTGGTTAAGAAGTCACTCACATAAATTTCTTACGAATAATCAAAATACTTTCTTATCCGTCAATCGCAATGGTTCAAAAGTTATTTGCATAACTTTCCCTTGACTGCTCGGAAAATTTCAAAGTCCGTCAGTCGCATTGATTCGTGATGCACTCACACAACTTTCATTCGTCTAGTCTCAATAATTCTAGGTCAGACAGTCCCATTGGTACGAGAAGCACTCTCATAACTTTTCCGCGGCTAGTGGGAACGTTTCTAAATCCGACAAGTGCATTGGTTCGAAGGGCACTCTCATAACATTCCTACGAATAGTCGGAATAGTTTTAGGTCCGTCAGTCGTATTGTTTCTTGATATACTCGCATCACTTTCCTTCGACTAGACGGAATGTCTCCAAATTCGAGAGTATAGAGTACTGGTGGGCACTCTTGGCGAGCCTGCACCTATGCTACTTCGGCCATTTGGACATATGCTATGGAGCTAACTACTACCAGCAACCATCACGGCCAAGTGAACGGAAGCGGAGAAACCCAAAACTCCTGTCAGCGAGGCAGGATGACCGATTTTACCACGACCAACATCCTCGCATCAACGCATCACCTCGTTCATGCCGGACGTGCCTACAGTGAAGGACGGGGAAGCCAACTCACAGTGCCACGAGCCTTGGCACTCGTTGCGTATGATGAGAGGGGAATCGAATAATAACAGCTCCTTTGGGAGAGTTTGGTGGTGGAAATAAAAAAGAAAGAGAATAGGAAAAATAGCAAGATACGAACGAGCATCTCCGACAGAATCCTGTTCGAGCGTGGGCTAACCCGAGAAGATTGCTGGCACCCACCCCCATCAACAGAGCTCCAACAATCGCGGCTGGACTGGATTCATGATCTAATGACCCCGTATGATGAGGGATTCTTTGCAAAACTCCGCGAAAAGGGAGAAGGCGTCGGCCGTAGGGACAAGATGTTTCGTTGCTTCCGACCAACTATTTTACGGAGAATTTCTTCCAGATGCTGACTCTGTGATTTTAAAACCGGACAGTCGAAGATGTAATGCGAAACCGTGTTCTCTTCGCCTCCCTCGCATGCTTCTTCCGTGATGATGTCCAGCGACGTCAACTTGGCCTTGATGGCTTCGTGTCCTGCAAGAAACTGACTAGTGAAATTGTTATGATAGTCGAAACGGGCACCCATCCTATCCTTGATGTTCGGAGATAACGCGTATGTTGTCCTTCCTTTGGAGTTATCCTACCTAAACTGCCAAACCCTGGAGATTTCCGCATCTACCTGTCTTGCTATCGGGCGGTTAATATTCATGACTTCCGGTTTTAGTGGAGCTGTCTCGGTCCACCTATTTCTCCTAATGTCGTATAGTCCCCTTCGTTTCAGTAGCTGCAGATCTATCGTGGACTCCGCTATTATAATCCAGAGGGATTCCATTGCAGTTGTGCAATAAATGAATGTAACCGAGATGAGGGCCGATCGCTGGGTCGCGCTTAACTTTTTGATATCTCCTTTTGTGCAGAGAGCAAATCATCTTGCTGCAGCGTACGTGACTTTAGGTGTGAACACGCCTCGATACATCGCTTGGAGGGTGCAGATGCAGATTCCCCATTCTCTAGCTGCTAACCTACCTAGCTTTGCGAACATTGAATCGACCTTGTCGTTGAGGTAATGGCAGTGTGTCGTAACCACCATCCCTTTATCGAAGTATACCCTGAGGTATTTAACGGAATTCCTAAATTTAATATTATTGTTCCATCTATTTATGGTGGGAGTCCTGCTCGCTAGGTCGGCTTTTATTGCAGTTTTCCGCCTTCTATCCGGACAGTTTCCTCACCATATGCCGATGGGTTTCATTTAAATCCAATCGCTCTTAAGAACGATTGCTTCCGTCTTACGCTAGGAGATTGTCAAATTCGCAGACGTGCACCATCCGGTGGTGCTGTTAACTACGTGATTTCCTTTCTCTTCGAGTTCATTCCTGGAGTCTCTATCTACGAAGACAAGTAGATCTTCCGCATAAGCGATCGCGTTGATTTCCGAGCAGTTCTCCAGGTTCCTGAGGAGCTGGTCGAATATGAGTTTGCAGCAGAATGGGCCGAGGACCAATCCTTATTGACATCCTCTAGATGCATGCATTTAAACCTCCTGTTTGCCCAGAGCTATTTTAAGTTCCGTGAAGTAGCTTGTCATCACTTTAAAGATGTTCCACGGATAGACACGATTTTGGAGAGCCTTGAGAACTAGATTCCACCAAACGTTGTTAAAGGTTCCCAAGATGTCGAATAACAACGTGATGACATATCTCAAGGAAGAGGCAAAAACGATTCGATGCATCTCTACCATTACGACTTCTGTGGAACGTCCTTGGACAAACCCAGACTGTTTGTCCGATATATTTCCCGGCGCGAGCGAGGTTTCGGTGTGGTGCAGCTTCAGCAAACTTTCCATAATTTTCCATCTGACGGAGAGAATGCATTTCAACCGGCAGTTTTTGGAGTCTTCCGTGTCTCTGTTGTCGCCCTTCAAGAGTGCTCTTAATGAGCCTTCATTCCAAATAGACGGAAGGATAACCAATTGGGTGCATCCCGGATAAAATTCCCAATCGAATAGGTCTGCGAATTGGGATGGGATGTCGGCCAATGCTCTTTTAAGCACACACACCTCTATGAGATCCGGCCTCGGGGCTTTGCCGTTTTTCAGGGACCCTGTGACCCGCCCGATCTCATCTTCTGTGAAGAGCAGGGCATCCGCCGTTTGGAGAACGTTTCATGAGAAATTACGTATCGCTGGCTGTTCTGGCGTGTCTTCGGATACACTTTCGTCCGGGACATGCGTCATGAGTAGGAATCTCGCCGGTCCTTGAATGTTCGTTGTCTTCCATCCGTCTCGTTTAAGAGTACTAATTACTCATTTGGGTTTAAGAGTATTAATGACTCATTATTCCTTTCTAGAATCGCCGTCTATAATGACGAGTAGGTCGTCCGCGTACGCGATCGCTTTTACTTCCGGTGAATCCTCGAGATTCGGAGTAGCTGATCGAACATGAGATTACAGCAGGAGGGTCCAAGGACCGATCCTTGTGGGCAACCTCTCGAAAACTGCTTAGAAATCTCATGCTCTCCTAAAGCAATATTAACCCTACGGTTCGCGAAGTAGTAAGTCATTACATTGAAGACATTCCTCGGGCATTCTCAATCTCGGAGTGCCTTAACAACTAAAGGCCACCAGACATTGTCGAAGGCTATCGAAATGTCGAATAGCAATGCAATGACATATCTCCGTAAGGAGGCAGAAACGATTCGGCGCATCTCAACTATCGCGTCCTCAGTGGAGCATCCAGGGATAAAGTCGTCTTGTTTGTCCGAAAGTTTAGCCGGCGCGCGGGATGTTTCATTGAGGCGCATCTTAAGCAACCTTTCTAGGACCTTTCCTACGAAACAGAGAAGACATATTGGCCCGTAAGATTTAGGGTCTTCCTCGTCCTTATCCACATCTTCAAGGAGTGCTCTTAAGGAGCCCTCTTTCCAGATGGATGGGAAGATACCCCATTGGAGGCATCCATTAAATAGGTCGAAGTGGGATGGGATGGTGGCGAATGCTTTTTTGAGCACGCACACCTCGATATGGTCAGGCCCCGGGGCCTGTCCAATTTGGAGGGATTTTAAAAAGCGCGCACCTAAGTTTTTTTGTCTATTCGGATTATTATCAAATGTGACAGTCGAAATGGTTCGAGATTCACTCACCTAGCTTTCGCTCAAATAGTTGGAATATTTCCAAGACCGACAGTCGCTTTGTTTTGAGAGGTGCTCGCGTAACTTCCCCTCATCTAGTCGGATGATTACACTTCCGAACGTCTCATTGGTTCACAAATCACTCGCGTATCTTTCCCTCATCTAGTTGGATTATTTCCAAGTCCGAATGTCGCATTGGTATGAGAGTCATTCGCCGAAGTTGCGCTCGATTAATTGGAATTCTTCCAAGTCCGAAAGTCATATTAGATCGAGAGAAACTCGCATAACATTCTTCTGACTAATCAGTATATCTCATAATAGTCGGAATATTTCCAAGTCCGACAGTTGTATTGATTCGAGAGGCTCTCGCATAACCTCTTTTATACTAGACGGTATATTTTCAAGTTGGCTCGTCGTATTGGTTCCGGAGACACTCGCGTATCTCTTAATCCACTATACGAAATATCACACGCATAATTCTTCCTCGACTAATAATAATATTTCCAAGTCTGACAGCCGAATTTATTCGACAGGCAATCGAATAACTTTCTTACCTCTAGTCGGGTTATTTCCAAGTCCAACAGCTGCATTGGTGCAAGAGGAGCCCGCTTAACTTTCCTTCACTAGTCGGAATATTCTCCAGCCCGACTGTCATATTGGTTCACAAAACACTCACATAAATTTCCTTCGACTTGTCGGGATATTTTCATGTCTGACCGCCGCATTGGATCTAGAGTCACTCGCATAATTTTCCCTTGAATAGTAGAAATATTTCCTAGTCCGACACCGCATTTGTTCTAGAGGGACTGGAATAACTTTCACCGACTTGAGGGTATAATTCCAAGACCGACCGTCGCATTGGTTCCTGAATAACTCGCCAAACTTTCTCTCGATTAGTCAAAATATTTCTAATTACGATGGCCGCATTATATCGAGAGGCACTCGCATAACTGTCCATCGTCTAGTAGTAATATTTTAAAGTACGACAGCTGCATTGTTTCGTGAATTAATTGCATGAATTTCTAACGGATAATCGGTATATTTCCATGACCCAATGCAGCATTAGTTCGAGAGACACTTGCATAACTTTCCCTCGACTAGTTGGTTCATTTTCATGTCCGACATCCGCTTTGATTAGAGCGGCAGTCGCATACCATTTCTTCGACAAGTCGGGATATTTTCATGTTCGACCGCCGCATTGGATTTAGTGTCGCTCGCTTAACTCTCCCTCGACTAGTAATTGTATCTCCAAGTCCGACAGCTGCATTGGTTGGAAAATCACTCGCATAACTTTCGTTCAAATAATCGGGATATTTCGAAGTCTGACCGTCGCATTGGATCCAATATGACTCGCATAAATTTCCATAGCCTAAACGGAATATTTCAAAGTTCGAGAGGCGCATTGGTTCACAAGTTACTCGAATAATGTTTCCTCGTATAATCAGAATGATTCCAAGTGAGACATTCGCTTTAGTTCGAATGGCATCGCATAAAGTCCCCCGAATAATGTGAATAATCCCTAGCACGACAGGCGCATTTGTATGAAAGTCACTCGCATAACTTTCCCCGAATAGTGGAAATATTTCCAAACCCGACCGTCGCATTTGATCTGGAATACTCTCTCAAATTTTCCTCCAGTACTCGTAACATTATCAAGTCCGACAGATGCATTGGTTCTAGAATCACTCGCATAACTCTCTCTCGACTGTTGGTAATATTTCCAAGTCTGACAGCTCAATTGGTTCGAGAAACACCTGAATAAATTTTCATCGAATAATGGGGATATTTCCGAGACCGATCTTCATATTTATTCCAGAATAACTCGATTAACATTCGCTCGTCTGGTCAGAAAATTTCCAATTCCAATTGCCGCATTTATTTGAGAGGCACTCGCATAATTTTCCTGACAAGTGCAAATATTTCCAAGTCCGACCATCGGATTAGTAATGGAATCAGTCGCATATCTTACCCAAGACAAGACGGAATATTTCCAAGTCGGACAGACACATTGGTTTACAAGATACTCGCATAAATTTCCTTCGACTAATTGCGATATTTCCAAGTCCAACAGCCGCATTTGTTCGAGAGGTAACCGCTTAACTTTCCTTCGACTAGTCGGAATAATTCCAAGCCCGACAGTCGCATTGCTTTACAAGACAATCGTATAACTTTCCCTCGACTAGTCGGGATATTTTCATGTCCGAGCGTCACATTGGATCTAGAAGCACTCGCAAAATTTTCCTTCGACTACTCGGAATATTTCCTAGTCGTACAGCCGCATTTGTACGAGAGGTACTGGCCTAACTTTCACCGACTTGAGTAAACACTTGCAAGACCGACTGTCGCATTGCTTCCAGCATAACTCGCATAACTTTCTCTCGACTAGTCGGAATAATTCCAAGTTCGACAGCCGAATTAGTTCGAGTGACAGTCACATAAGTTTACCTAGACTATTATTACAATTATTATGGATTATTACAATTCCAACAGTCTTATTGGTCCTAGAGGCATTTGTATAACTTTCCCACGAAGATTTGAAAAACTTTCAAGTCCGACAGCCGCATTCGTTCGAGAGGCACTCGCATAACATTCCCTCTACTTGTGATATTTCCTAGTTTGATAGCCGAATTGGATAGAGGGGCACTCGAATATCTTTCACTCTGGTCGGAATATTTCCAAGTCCGCAAGTTGCACTAATTCTAGTGAGTCTCCCTTAACATTTTCTCATCCAGAAGAAATATTTCTAAGATCGACAGTCACATTGGTTCGGGATGCACTCGTATAACTTCTTCTCGTCTAGTCGGAATATTTCCAAGATCGTCAGTCGCAATGGTCTGATTGGCACTCTCATAATTTTCTCTCTACTAGTCGGTATATTTCCAAGTACGATATCCGCTTTGGTTCAAGGAGCATTCGCATAACATTGCCCCGACTATTCGGAATATTTCCAAGTTCGATATCCACATTTGTTCGAGAGGCACACGATAACATTTCCTCGACCACAGGAAATATTTGCAATACAGACAGTCTCTTTGGTTCACAAGACACTCGCATAACTTTCCCTCGTCTAATCGAGATATTTCCAAACCCGATAGCTGCAATGCTCCGAGAATCATTCTCATAACTTTCCCCCTACAATTCGGAATATTTCCATTCCCGACAGTATCATTGGTTTACTAGTTACTCGCATAACTTTCCCTTGACTAGTCGGAATATACCCAAGTGCAACAGCCGCATTGGTTCGAAAGGCACTCGCATAAGTTTCTCCCGACTAGTTAGTATATTTCCAAATCCGATATCCACATTGGTTCTAGAGGCCCTCGCCTAACATTCCTTCGACCACTGGGAATATTCCACATACTGACAGTTATTTTGGTTCACAAGTAATTCGAATAAATTTTATTCGTCTAGTCGAAGTGTTTCCGTGATCAATATTCGCTTTTTTCGATTGTCACTGGCATAATGTTCCCTCGACTTGTCGGAATATGTCATAGTCCGGCCGTCGCATTTGTTATAGTCACAAGCATAATTTTCCCTCGACTAGTTGAGATATATTCATGTCCGACAACCTCATTAGATCTAGAGTTACTCGCATAATTTTCCCTTTATTAGTTGGAATATTTCTAATCCGACAGACACATTAGTTCGAAAGGCAATCGCATAACATTCCCTCGACATTTGGAAACAATCCTAATTCCAACAGTTGCTTTGGATCACAAGATCACAAGAACATTTCTTCATGTAGTCGGAATGATTTCAAGTTCGACATTTCCTTATGTTTGTGTGGCACTCGCACAAAGTTCCCTAGACTATCGGAATAATTCTTAGTCCGACAGCCGCATTCGTTCAAGAAACACTTGTATAAATCCTCTGACTTGAGGGAATATTTCCACGTCCGAACATGGCATTAACTCTAGAATCACTCGCTTAAATTTCCTTTGACTATTCGTAATACTTCCAAATTCGACAGCTGCATTGATTCGAGTGGTACTCGTATAAATTTCCCTCGACTATTGGGATATTTCTAAGACCGCCCGTCCCATTGGATCCAAAATATCTCGTATGAATTTACCACGACGAAACGGAATACTTCCAAGTCCGACAGCTTCATTGGTTCGGGAATCGTTTGCATAACTTTCCCCGACTTGTGGAAATATTTCTAAGTCGGACCGTGGAATTTATTCTAATACAACTCACATTTCCTTCCCTCGGCGAGACGGAATATATCCATATCCTACAGCCGCATTGGGTCCCAAGACATTCGCATCACGTGCCCCCGACTTGTCGGGATATTTCAAAGTCTGACAAATGCATTGATTAACAGGTTACTCGGATAAAATTTCCTCGATTAGTTGGAATATATCTAAGTCCGTCATCAGCTGTCGTTCGAGATACAATCGCATAACTTTCCCTCGACTGGTCGGAATATTTCCAAGTATGACAGTCATATTGGGTCCAGAGTCAATCGCAGTACTTTAACTCTCATATTCGATATTTTTCAAAATATTACAGCCACATTGGTTCGAGCTGCACTCGCATAACTTTCCCTCGACTAGTCGGAATATTTCCAAGTATGAAAGCCGCATTGAATCGAGAGGCACGCGTATAACATTCTCTCGACTTGTCTGTATATTTCCATGTCCGACAGCCGGATTGGTTCGAATGGCACTCGTAGAACTTCCCCTTAACTTATCGGAATATTTTCAAGCCCGGCATCCATATTAGTTCGAGAGGTACACTCATAGCTTTCCCCCGATAAGGTGGAATACTTCCAAGTCCGACATTCGCATTGATTTTAAAAGCAATAGAATAACTTTCCATTCACTACTAGGGTTTCCAAGTCCGACATTTGCAAAGGGCTGTGTCACGAGTACAATTTTCAGTCGACTAGTCGGAATATTTTCAAGACTGACAGCCGCATTGTTTCGAGAGCCACTCGCATAGCTCTTTCTTGACTAGTCGGTATATTTCCAAATAAGACAGTAGCATTAGTTCAAACGTAACTCGCATTACTCTCCCTCGACTGGGAAGAATATTTCGAAATCCGACATTCGCTATAATTTGAATGGGACTCTCATTAGCTTTCATTTACCAACGGGAATATTTCTAAGTCCGATAATCGTATGGGTTCGAGAAGTACTCTCATAATTTTGCATGACCAGACGGGTAATTTCAAGTACGGCCGTCATATTGGTTCAAGAGCCAATCGCATAACATTCTATCGATTATACCAATGTTTGCAAGTCCGATAGTCGCATTGGATCGAGATGCACTGTCATAATATTTCTGCGAATAGTAGGAATATTTCTATGATCGATATTCGCATTGATTCGAGAGGCTCTCGCATATCTTTCCGTCGACTGGTCAGAATATTTTCAAGCCCGAAAGTTGTATTGGTTCGAGTAGCACTCTTATAAAATTCTCCCGTTAAATCGGAATATTTCTAAGTGTTACAGTCACGTTAGATCGATATTGACTCTTATTGCATTCTTCAACTAGACGGAATTTATCTAGGTTCGACAGTCGCATCGATTAAAAATTCAATCGTATAACATTTTCTCGACTAGTCAGAATATGTCCAATTGCGACAATCGAATTGGAGGGTAGGGAGCGAGCATAAAATTCCGTTGACTAAGCGGAATATTCCTAGGTACGAATGTCGCATTACTACAAGAGGCACTGGCATAACTTTACCTCAACTTGTCGGAATTCTTCCCAATTTGACAGTCCCATTGGTTCGCTAGGTACTAGAATATTTTTCCCTAGATTAGGCCGAATATTTCCAAGTCCGACTGTATATTGTAGAGGTGGACATCCGAAGGGTGCCTGCACCTATATTATCTCGCCCATTAGGGTATACGCTACGGAGTTCCGTTCTGTATGTAGTTACCTACAGACAGCAGCCACCACTACGAAGAAACCGTTTTCGGAAAAATCCAAAACTATTGCCGGTCGGTAGGGTGAGCGGTATATCCACGACCAACATCCTCGCAGCAACGAGTCACCATGATGATGCCGACCGTACCCACGGAGAACCACGGGGAGGCCCACTCATAGCACAACGAACCTTGGCACTCATCCATAGGATGGGATGGGATTGGAAGGATAGTAGGTTTTAAGAGAGAGAGTAAAGTGAAAGGTAAAAAAGAAAAATAGGGAGATACGTACGAGTATCTCCGACCCCATCCTGTTCGAGAGTGCATTAGCCTGAGAAGATTACATGCACCCACCCCCATCATCAGGACACCGACAATCCCAGCTGAACTGGACTTACGAACTAACAATCCTTGATAAGGAGGATTTCCTTAATAAACTCCGCGAAGAGGGAGAAGCCCTCGGCCGTGAAGACAAGATTTCTCGACGCTTTCGGCCAACTCCTTCCCCAGAGAATTTCCTCCAGAGCCACTCTCTGGGGTTTGAAAACCAGACAGTCGACGATGTGGCGTGGAACAGTGTCCTCTCCATCACACTCGTATATTACTTCCATGGTGATGTTCAGCGAATTCAGTTTGTCCTTGAAAGCTTCGTGTCCTGCAAGAAAATGAGAGGTGAAGTGATTAGGAGAGACGAAACGGGCACCCATCCTTTCTTTGATGTTCGGGAAGTACGTGTACGTAGTCACTCCTTTTGACGAGTTCTCCCATCTGGATTCTCAATCCCTGTAAATTTCTTCGTCAACCTGCCTTGCTATCGCGCACTTGTTCATTGTGCCATCCAGTTTTCTCATCGCCGTTTCGGTGCTCCTGTTTTTTCTAATACCGTATAATTTTCTGCGCCTTATTAACTGAAGATCAATCGGTGGCTCCGACGCTACGACGCAAAGGGATTCCGCCGCGGTTGTGCGGATGTTACCGAGATGATGGCCGATCGTTGGGTCGCGCTTAACTTTTTAAGATCCCTTTCGGTGCAGAGATCCGACCGTCCCGCTGCCGCGTACACGACCGTGGGGGTGAATACGCCCCAATATATCGCCTGTAGAGTGCAATGGCTGAGTCCCCTAGCTGCTAATCTCCCTAATTTCGTGAACAATGGTCCAACTTTGTCACTATGGTACCGGCAGTGTGTTGAAATCCCCAGCCCTTTGTCAAAATAAACGCCGAGGTATCTATCTGAATTCCTAAATTTAGCACTCTTATTCCCTATTCTAATGGTGGGTGGCCTACTGGCTAAGTCAGTTCTTTTCGATATTTTCCGCTTCCCATCCGGGCGCTATCCTTCCCTCCTACCTATGGGTTTCCTATTATCCCAGTCGCTTTTCAGGACCATAGCCTCTGTCTTACGTTAGGAAATTGAAAGTTTCGCCGTCAAGCACCATCCGGTGATGCTATTTACCACGCGATTTCCTTTCTCCTCTAATTCCATCCTGGAATCGCCATCAATGATGACGAGTACGTCGTCCGCGTACGCGATCGGGTTGACTTCCGATGATTCCTCCAGTATCCGAAGGAGTAGGTCAAACATGAGGTTCCAGCAGGAAGATCCAAAGACCCATCTTTGTGGGCATCCTTTCGAAGCCTGCTTTGAAATCTCATGTTCTCCGTAAGCGATCTTAACTCTGCGGTGCGCGAAGTAACTAGTCATTACATTGAAGACGTTTCTCGGGCAATCCCAATCTTGGTGTGCCTTGAGAACTAAAGGCCACCAGATATTGTCGAAGGCTCCCGAGATGTCAAATAAAAATGCAACGACATATCTCCGTGATTTACCTTTCTTTCGATACCCGCGCTTATCGCTCCAGTGGTATTAGGGGTTGCGCGTTTATCGTCTTTTTCGAGGCTTTCCGATGGGACATCGTCTGTTTCTTTTGCCGCTTCCGATTCTAGGGGTGAAACCGTGCCGACTTACTCGGCGTCTAATTCAATAATCGGTTGTAGGGGGTTATATCTACGCGTTGCGCGTTCCTTATTTTGTAGTTATCCATAGGGGCTGGAGGCATATGTTCCGCTTTCGGGGGGGATTGCACGGATTGCATGCGAGCATATCCGCGCGTTCGCGGTCGCGTGGTAATCGGTGCGCGCTCTGAATTCTGTTCGACCTGCCTATCGCCTGAACTGGAAGGTCATATCACGCCTATTTTGGTGCTCGCGACCGGTTCATCATCAACGGCGTTCGTTTGCGTTGCCTTGTAAGATGGCTTTAGCAATTTCCTATCGCACCTTTCTAAAACAGCTATAGGCTCTTGATAACTGGTTACCAACTGATGCAGTCCGGGTTGTTCGCGGCAAGGAACGTAGTGTGGTCTCGCACGGTGAGCGGCCTTAGATGACGTTCGCGCACTCGACCGGCGTGCTGCTGCGTTCCTACACTGCCCTACGCCGGAAGTGCATCCTCTCGTCACCTTCGGGGTCGTGCTAGCTGCATTCTGCGAAGCGATGCGCGATGTTCTACTCTACATGCTGAAAGCCCCTGGGAAAACCTCCACCCGAAGATCGGAACGGGAGGCTAGTTTATCTCCTGAATTTTTTTCCCACGGGCAACCATCATGTATATAATTGCGTCTTCTTAATTAAATTAAGGAAAGAAGACGCCGAAAGAAAACTTTTAAGCTGAAAGAAAGCTGAAAGAAACTTACGCTGCATTAGTACTTCCATTGATGGTGAAGTCACGGTGCGATGACCGGACAACTTGGTGTGATTTTAGTAAATTGCTTGCGTGGGAGGGCTTGAAGAAGTAGGAAGAAATCATCTAGTTTAAGTGTTCTATTAAGACTCTTTCTATTAAGATTTTAGGGGATTAGGTAAAGCAAGTGGTCGAGGTACTTTAATAGGGGCACTCTAAGTAAGAGGGGGGTGGGATGAGATCAGGGATCTTTCATTAAGGTACTCTAAGTGAATGAATTCAGGAGAAGGGGAGAAGTGATCCGGGTTTACATACCAGGATTTAATTCTGAAGGTAAGTGGGCTTAGATAGAATATGTATATTATCAGGGTTCTTTAGTGGCTGTGCTTTCCGCTAATGAGCTTTGGAGGAGGGAGCCTAGTGCTCTCTACTAGTAGGACTTAAGTCTAGCTTTGAGAGGAGAAAAACTCGTTGTCAAAATTCTTCGGTGAGTATATTTTAAGTACGAGTGTTAAGAAATAGTGAGGAACGTATTAAACATTGTTTACATTATGGTACCTAGCTAGAAGGTCTTACAGAGGAGGAGAAGTACATGTGATAACGTGCTTTGATGGAAACATTTATATTAAATTTCAGGAGGAAGAATGGGAATATTTCGCACATTACCTAGTGGGCGCACCTTGAATAAGGCTTAATGAGAAGGTAGGGTATGAACAACGCTTTCCATCAGTCTTGAGTAAGAGGGTGATGGAATGAAGTGAGGGACATAACCAAGGATCATATGGTCACGTGTTTTTTTGAAGAGTCTTGTGTGACAAGACTTAAAAGAACGAGGGATAAGAGAATGAGAATCAGTGAATTGTATCATTGTACTATAGTTGGACCACTCTAAGTGCAAGTACTCAAGAGAGAGAGAGAAAAGTCATTCTAGCATGATATTTGATGAAGGTACCTTAGGTGGGGGCTAATAAAGGAAGAGATGAGGCAATTAATCAATGCTTATCCATAGGGATACTCAGGTTCGAGACCATAAGAGGAGGATAAGCATTTGGTCAATGTTCCATGGTTAGAATACGTTGAAAAGAAAGGTGCATAGGAAGGGTAGAGAATATATTTTCAACGTGCTCTAGTAAGTGACTTGGGTAAGTGAGTCTTGAGAAGGAAAGTGTGGTCACACCTTCCCATGATCTGAATGCACTGCCAAGGGACTCCATGTGAGAGGGTTTAAAGAGGCCAGATAGAGCAGACAGTCAGGGTAATTTAGTGGGTGCACTAGACAAGCTCTTAAGGGAACAGAAGAAAAGTTTATTCAGTGTCATGGAAAAACTATTTTAGGCACCCTAACCTAAGATGGGCATATGCAATAAGAGCATCTTAATAAAATTACATTAAATGGGTAATACAGCAAGGTGATGTATGTGGAAGCTTTGGAGGGAAGAGCATAACCTAAAAGGTATATTCGATGTGCTTTAGTGATTGTATTTAAGTAATTTCGTTATGAAGAAGTATCTTATAGTGTTGGAGGTAGATTATTTAGCTGAGTTCGATAGTTGGCGCATCATAAGTGAGAGGATTTCATAGAGGGAAGGAACGTATCATCGATGTATTCTGTTGGTATTAAGGAGTATTGGATAGAAGGGGAAGAATAACCAAGGGAAATGTGATCCAGGTTTAGTCTAGTTGCATTTAGTGGCAAGACTTGGGAGGGGGGCAATAATGGGTAGGCATGATCAAGGTTGCTTTGTAAACGTACTTTATAGGACGGGGGGCTTGGGTAAGGAAGGAGAACATAAATAACCTGGTCTAAGTGCCCTAATAAATGTATCCCAATAGAATGCCTAGGTTTTTAATTATTTACCTATTTATTCAACATTCATTATTCATTATTAGGTGTTCGGTCATGCAGAGCACCTCACCATCAGTTTGGAAGAGCTTCATCATGGCTCTATTACCACGTTTCCGTACTTATGGCAGCTTGAAGATTTGAATTTTGGATTGCGGAAAATTTAAATACTTTTCCCGGTTGTCAAGAACTGTGAAGACATGCCTAGTATAAGTATCTCTCTCGCGCTTCTCGTTTTTAAGTTTAGGAGTGAACACGTGTGCGTATAATTGATAATTGTGTAATGTGCACTCCTATCACTACAATATTTTTGTCCATTCCTTCAGCTTATAGCAGCGCGGTATGAGTCTAGTTGTAAAGCCAGTTTCGTCGTGCAGTTGAGATCGCCAGGTGGCTCCACATTCATCCATAGAGAATGAATGACATGCACTTCCGGAAAAGAGAACATAACCTCCGCGAATTAAAGTAGCACATTTTTCACAGATTATGCACTAACTAAACGATCCCCACTATTGATTAATATCTCTTTTAGGTCCCGCACTTTGAATGACGATTTGGTTATGAACCTTTCACCGGTAAGCGGAATGGACCGGAGAATTATGACAAAAACGCGGAACGCGTGGCAGCGCATCCTTCCCGTATCGCAGCAATGATGTAACTTTACAAGTCAGATAGTTGCATTGGATCGTGAGCCACTCGCCAAACTTTCACTCAACTAGTGGTAATATTTCTAGGTCCGAAAGCGGCACTGGTGGAGGTGCACTCGTATAACTTTCTCTCGACTAGCCGGGACATTCCTAGTTACGAATGTCGCGTTTGTTTGAGAGGTACATGTACATCTTTCAATAGATGTCGATATAGTAGTTGATATATTTCCAAGGCCGACAGTTGCATTGTAACAAAAGCAGTCGAATAGCATTCAAACGATTAGTTGGAATATTTCTAGGTCTAGCATTCGCATTGTTCTGAGAGGCACTCGCATATCTCCTCATTGACTAGTCGCCTTGGAAAACACTCCACTTGAATGACTTTCCCTCGACATGTCGAAATATTTCTAGTTTCGACAGTAGCATTGTGTCGAACGACAAATTAACACCTTCACCACGACTAGTCGGAAAAATTACCATGTTAGACAAACGCATCGTATCTAGAGTCACTCGCACAATTTTCTCTCGACTAGCTCACCTAAAGAAATTCGCATATGTCGATTAAGTTTTTTGACAATAATCATGTTAAAATGCGTATTTAAAAATAGTAAAAACGTTATATTATTGTTATTATAATTATTCTGCGTCGATAGAATATAAAATCAATGAAATTGAAAGACATTACTACTATTCGTCTATCGACGATATGCGTATATGCGCGAAAAAACGTATATACGATATGAAACATTGTTAAAAAAAGGATTCCGAAATACAATATATATTTGATTATGTAGAATGCAATTTTATGAATCGATTGGTAACATTTTGTCAAACAATGGCACGAGTAGTAATAAAGATTTCACGATCTCATCATCGCATATACCGAAATTCGCATATGTCGATAACGTGTTTCGACAATTTTCATAGGAAAAAGAGTATTTCAACATAGTAAAAACATCTGCGTCGATGGAATATAAAGCAACGAAATTGAACGAGATTTCAACTTTTCGATTTTCGACGATACGCGTATATGAGCGAAAAATCGTATATACGACATGAAACAATGTTAAAAACTTTGATCCAGTATAAAATAGAAGTTTGATCTTATGGAAAGCAATGTTTCGAATCGATAGGTAACATTTTTTAAATTGTGGCACAAGTATTTTAAAGATTTCACGTTTTAGCTTCGCATATAGCGAAATTCGCATATGTCGATTACGTTTATCGGAAATTATCATATGAAAACGCGTATTTAAACATAGTAAGACCGTTATATTCTTGTTATATTCCTTATTCTGCGCCGATAGAACATAAAATCAATGAAATCGAAAGAGATATCTACTTTTCGTTTTACGACTGTACGCTTATATGAGCGAAAAATCGTATACACGAAATCAAGCAATGTTATTAACTTTGAATCCAATAAAAAGAATGTGTTTTATCTTATGAAATGCAATGTTCAGAGTCGATTGGTAACATTTATTAAACTGTGGCCCAAGTATTATTAAATATTTCACAACTTTAACTTCGCATATAACGAAAATCGCATATGTGGATATTGTTTTACGATTATTGTCATATGAAAACGCGTATTTAAACATAGTAAAAAAGTTATAGTCTTGTAATATTTTCTATTCTACTTCGATAGATTAAAAAATCAATGAAATTGAACGAGGTTTCAACTTTTCGTTTTTCGACGATACGCTGATATGAGCGAAAAATCGTATATATGATATGAAAGAATGTTAAAAACTTTGATCCAAATATAAAATAGATGTTTGATCTTATGAAATGAAATGTTATGAATCGATTGGTAAAATTCGTCAAACTGTGGTACAAGTATTATTAATGATTTCACGATTTTATCTTCGCAAATAGCGAAGTTTGCATATGTCGATTACGTTTTTCGGAAATTATCATATGAAAACGCGAATTTAAACATAGAAAGACCGTTATATTCTTTATTCTGCGCCGATAGAACATAAAATCAATAAAATTGTACGGGATTGCACATTTTCGATTTACTTCGA
This sequence comes from Vespa crabro, assembly GCF_910589235.1. NCBI lineage: Eukaryota > Metazoa > Arthropoda > Insecta > Hymenoptera > Vespidae > Vespa > Vespa crabro. The sequence continues at coordinate 10,448,688 of NC_060961.1, forward strand.
TTCGTGTATATAAGCGAAAAATCGTATATACGACATGAAATAATGTTAAAAACTTTGATCCAGTATAAAATAGAAGTTTGATCTTATGAAAAGCAATGTTTCGAATCGATAGGTAACATTTTTTAAATTGTGGCACAAGTATTTTAAAGATTTCACGTTTTATATTCGCATATACTGAAATTCGCATATGTCTATTAAGTTTTTCGACAAATATCATATGAATAATCGTACTTATGCATAGTAAAAACATTATATTCTTGTTATATTCTATATTCTGCGTCGACAGATTAAAAAAAACATTGAAATTTAACGAGATTTCTACTTTTGGTTTTTCGACGAAATGCGTAGATGAGCGAAAAATCGTATAACCGATACGAAACAATGATAAAACTTTGATTCCAATATAACAGAGAAGTTTGATCTTATGAAATGCAATGTTCTGAATCGATTGGTAACATTATTGAAACTGTGGCATAAGTATTAATAAATATTTTAGGCTTCATCTTCGCATATAACGAAATTCGCATATGTCGATTAGGTTTTTCGTCAATTATGATATGAAAACGCGTATTTAAACAAGTAAAAACATTTTATTCTTGTTATATTCTTTATTCTGCATCGATTGAATATATAATCAATGAAATTGAACGAGATTTCGACATTTCGTTTTTTGACGATACGCGTTTACGAGCGAAAAATCGTATTTACGATATGAGATAATGTTAAAAACTTTGATACCAATATAAATAGGTGTTTGATCTTATGAAATGCAATGTTCTGAATCGATTGGTAACATTTTTCAAACTGTGGCACAAGTATTATTAAAGATTTCACGATTTTAACTTCGCATATACCGAAATTCGCGTATGTCAATTACGTTTTTCGTCAATTACAATATGAAAACGCGTATTCAAACATAGTAAAAACGTTATAATCTTGTTATATTCTTTATTCTGCATCGATAGAATATAAAATCAATAAAATTGAACGAGATTTCAACTTCTCGTTTTTCGACGATTTTCGTATATGTGCGAAAAATCGTATATACGATATGAAACAATGTTAAAAAAATTGATTCCAATATAAAATAGATGTTGTTCTTATGTAATGCAATGTTCTGAACCGATTGGACACATTTCTCAAACTGTGGCACAAGTAATATTAAAGATTTCGCGATTTTATCTTCGCATAAACCGAAATTCGCGTATGTCGATTACGTTTTTCGTCAATTATCATATGAAAGCGCGTTTTTAAACATAGTATAAACGTTATTTTCTTGTTCTACTCTTTAATCTGCATCAATAGTATATAAAATCAATTAAATTGAACAAGATATCAACTTTTCGTTTATCGACTATACGCGTATAAAAGCGAAAAATTGTATATACGATTTGAGAAAATGTTAAAAACTTTGATTCCAATATAAAATACATGATTGATCTCATGAAATGCAATGTTCTGAATCGATTGGTAACATTTTTCAAACTGTGGCTAATGAATAATTAAATATTAAACGATTTTATCTTTGCATATACCGAAATTCTCATATATCGATTACGTTTTTCGAAAATTATCATATGAAAACGCGTATTTAAACATAGTAAGAACGTTATATTCTTGTTATATTCTTTATTCTGCATCGACAGAATATAAAATCAATGAAATTGAACAAGATTTCAACTTTTCGTTTTTCGACGATACGCGTATACGAGCGAAAAATGGTTTATACGATATGAGAAAATGTTAAAAATTTTGATTCCAATATAAAATAGATATTTGATCTTATGTAATGCAATGTTCTGAATCGTTTGGAAACATTTTCCAAACTGTGGAGTAAGTATTATTAAAGATTTCACGATTTTATCTGCTCATATATCGAAGATCGCGTATGTCGATTACGTTTTTCGACAATTATCATCTGAAAACACGTATTCAAGCATAATAAAAAGGTTTATTCTTGTTATATTCGTGAAACTGCATCGATAGAATATAAAATCAATGAAATTGAACGAGATTTCAAGTTTACGTTTTTCGACGATTCGCGTATATGAGCAAACAATCGTATATACGATATGAGACAATGTTAAAAACTTTGATTCCAATATAAAATAGATATTTGATCTTATGAAATGCAATGTTCTGAATCGATTGGTAACATTTTTCAAACTGTGGCACAAGTATTATTAAAGATTTCACGATTTTATTTTCGCATATACCGTTATTCGCGCATGACGATTAGGTTTTTCGACAATTATCATATGAAAATGCGTATTGAAACATAGTAAAAACGTTATATTCTTGTTATATTCTTTATTCTGCATCGATAGAATAAGAAATCAATGAAATTGAACGAGATTTCAACTTTTCCTTTTTCGACGATACGCGTATATCAGCGAGAAATGGTATATACCATATGAAGCAATGTAAAAAACTTTGATTCTAATATAAAATAGATGTTTGATCCTTTGTAATGCAATGATCTGAATCAATTGGTAACATTTTTAAAACTGTGGCACAAGTATTATTAAAGATTTCACGATTGTATCTTCACATATACCGAAATTCGCGTATGTCGATTACGTTTTTCGTCAATTATCATATGAAAGCGCGTATTTAAACATAGTAAAAACGTTATATACTTGTTATATTCTTTATTCTGCATCGATAGAAAATAAAATCAATGAAATTGAACGAGCATTCAACTTTTCATTTCGATGATACGATTATATATGCGAAAAATCGTATATACGATATGAAACAATGTTAAAAAATTTGATTCTAATACAAATTATATGTTTGATCTTATGAAATGCAATGTTCTGAATCGATTGGTAACATTTTTCAAACTGTGGCTAATGAATAATTAAATATTTAACGATTTTATCTTTGCATATACCGAAATTCTCTTATGTCGATTACATTTTTCGGAAATTATCATATGAAAACGCGTATTTAAACATAGTAAAAACGTTATTTTCTTGTTATATTCTTTATTCTGCATCTATAGAATATAAAATCAATGAAATTGAACAAGATTTCAACTTTTCGTTTTTCGACGATACGCGTATACGAGCGAAAAATTGTATATACGATATGAGAAAATGTTAAAAACTTTGATTCCAATATAAAATAGATATTTGATCTAATGTAATGCAATGTTCTGAATCGTTTGGAAACATTTTTCAAACTGTGTAGTAAGTATTATTAAAGATTTCACGATTTTATCTTCTCATATATCGTAGATAGCGTATGTCGATTCCTTTTTTCGACAATTATCATCTGAAAACGCGTATTTAAACATAGTAAAAAGGTATATTCTTGTTATATTCGTTAAACTGCATCGATAGAATATAAAATCATTGAAATTGAACGAAATTTCAACTTTACGTTTTTCGACGATACGTGTATATGAGGAATAAATCGTATATACGATATGAAACAATGTTAAAAAATTTGATTCCAATATAAAATTGATGTTTGATCTTATTAAATGCAATGTTCTGAATCGATTGGTCACATTTTTCAAACTATGGCACATGAATTATTAAATATTTAACGATTTTATCTTTGCATATACCGAAATTCTCGTATGTCGATTACATTTTTCGGAAATTATCATATGAAAACGCGTATTTAAACATAGTAAAAACGTTATTTTCTTGTTATATTCTTTATTCTGCATCTATAGAATATAAAATCAATGAAATTGAACGAGATTTCAACTTTTCATTTCGACGATACGCGTATATGAACGAAAAATCGTATATACGATATGAGACAATGTTAAAAAATTTGATTCCAATATAAAATAGATGTTTGATCTTATGAGATACAATGTTCTTAAATGATTGGTAACATTTTTCAAACTGTGGCACACGTAATATTAAAGATTTCACGATTTTATCTTCGCATACACCGAAAATCGCGTATGTCGATTAGGTTTTTCGACAATTACAATATGAAAACGCGTATTGAAACATAGTAAAAACGTTATATACTTGTTATATTCTTTATTCTGCATCAATAGAAAATAAAATCAATGAAATTGAACGAGCATTCAACTTTTCATTTCGACTATACGCTTATATATGCGAAAAATCGTATATACGATATGAAACAATGTTAAAAAATTTGATTCCAATATAAATTATATGTTTGATCTTATGAAATGCAATGTACTGAATCGATTGGTAACATTTTTCAAACTGTGGCTAATGAATAATTAAATATTTAACGATTTTATCTTTGCATATACCGAAATTATCATATGTCGATTACGTTTTTCGAAAATTATCATATGAAAACGCGTATTTAATCATAGTAAGAACGTTATTTTCTTGTTATATTCTTTATTCTGCATCGACAGAATATAAAATCAATGAAATTGAACAAGATTTCAACTTTTCGTTTTTCGACGATACGCGTATACGAGCGAAAAATGGTTTATACGATATGACAAAATGTTAAAAATTTTGGTTCCAATATAAAATAGATATTTGATCTTATGTAATGCAATGTTCTGAATCGTTTGGAAACAATTCCAAACTGTGGAGTAAGTATTATTAAAGATTTCACGATTTTATCCTCTCATATATCGAAGATCGCGTATGTCGATTACTTTTTTCGACAATTATCATCTGAAAACGCGTATTTAAACATAGTAAAAAGGTTTATTGATGATATATTCGTTAAACTGCATCGATAGAATATAAAATCAATGAAATTGAACGAAATTTCAACTTTACGTTTTTCGACGATACGCTTATATGAGCATTAAATCGTATATACGATATGAAACAATGTTAAAAACTTTGATTCCAATATAAAATAGATGTTTGATCTTATGAGATGCAATGTTCTGAATCGATTGGTAAGATTTTTCAAACTGTGGCACAAGTATTATTAAAGATTTTACGATTTTAACTTCGCATATACCGAAATTCGCGTATGTCAATTACGTTTTTCGTCAATTACAATATGAAAACGCGTATTCAAACATAGTAAAAACGTTATATTCTTGTTATATTCTTTATTCTGCATCGATAGAATATAAAATCAATGAAATTGAACGAGATTTCAACTTTTCATTACCGACGATACGCGTAAATGAGCGAAAAATCGTATATACGATATGAGACAATGTTAAAAAATTTGATTCCAATATAAAATAGATGTTTGATCTTATGAGATACAATGTTCTTAAATGATTGGTAACATTTTTCAAACTGTGGCACAAGTAATATTAAAGATCTCACGATTTTATCTTCGCATATACCGAAATTCGCGTATGTCAATTACGTTTTTCGACAATTTCAATATGAAAACGCGTATTGAAACATAGTAAAAACGTTATATTCTTCTTATATTCTTTATTCTGCATCGATGGAAAATAAAATCAATGAAATGGAACGAGATTTCAACTTTTCATTTCGACGATACGCGTATATGAACGAAAAATCGTATATACGATATGATGCAATTTTAAAAACTTTGATTCCAATATAAAATAGATGTTTGATTATATGAGATACAATGTTCTTAAATGATTGGAAACATTTTTCAAACTGTGGCACAAGTAATATGAAAGATTTCACGATTTTATCTTCGCTTATACAGAAATTCTCGTATGACGATGACGTTTTTCGACAATTATCATATGAAAACGCGTATTTAAACATAGTAAGAACGTTATATTCTTGTTATATTCTTTATTCTGCATCGATAGAATATAAAATCAATGAAATTGAACAAGATTTCAACTTTTCGTTTAACGACGATACGCGTATACGAGCGAAAAATGGTTTATACGATATGAGAAAATGTTAAAAATTTTGATTCCAATATAAAATAGATATTTGTTCTTATGTAATGCAATGTTCTGAATCGTTTGGTAACATTTTTCAAACTGTGTAGTAAGTATTATGAAAGATTTCACGATTTTATCTTCTCATATATCGAAGATCGCGTATGTCGATTACTTTTTTCGACAATTATCATCTGAAAACGAGTATTTAATCCTAGTAAAAAGGTTTATTGATGATATATTCGTTAAACTGCATTGATAGAATATAAAATCAATGAAATTGAACGAAATTTCAACTTTACGTTTTTCGACGATACGCGTATATGAGCATTAAATCGTATATACGATATGAAACAATGTTAAAAACTTTGATTCCAATATAAAATAGATGTTTGATCTTATGAGATGCAATGTTCTGAAACGATTGGTAACATTTCTCAAACTATGGCACATGAATTATTAAATATTTAACGATTTTATCTTTGCATATACCGAAATTCTCTTATGTCGATTACATTTTTCGGAAATTATCATATGAAAACGCGTATTTAAACATAGTAAAAACGTTATTTTCTTGTTATATTCTTTATTCTGCATCTATAGAATATAAAATCAATGAAATTGAACAAGATATCAACTTTTCGTTTTTCGACGATACGCGTATACGAGCGAAAAATTGTATATACGATATGAGAAAATGTTAAAAACTTTGATTCCAATATAAAATAGATATTTGATCTAATGTAATGCAATGTTCTGAATCGTTTGGAAACATTTTTCAAACTGTGTAGTAAGTATTATTAAAGATTTCACGATTTTATCTTCTCATATATCGTAGATAGCGTATGTCGATTCCTTTTTTCGACAATTATCATCTGAAAACGCGTATTTAAACATAGTAAAAAGGTATATTCTTGTTATATTCGTTAAACTGCATCGATAGAATATAAAATCATTGAAATTGAACGAAATTTCAACTTTACGTTTTTCGACGATACGTGTATATGAGGAATAAATCGTATATACGATATGAAACAATGTTAAAAAATTTGATTCCAATATAAAATTGATGTTTGATCTTATTAAATGCAATGTTCTGAATCGATTGGTAACATTTTTCAAACTATGGCACATGAATTATTAAATATTTAACGATTTTATCTTTGCATATACCGAAATTCTCGTATGTCGATTACATTTTTCGGAAATTATCATATGAAAACGCGTATTTAAACATAGTAAAAACGTTATTTTCTTGTTATATTCTTTATTCTGCATCTATAGAATATAAAATCAATGAAATTGAACGAGATTTCAACTTTTCATTTCGACGATACGCGTATATGAACGAAAAATCGTATATACGATATGAGACAATGTTAAAAAATTTGATTCCAATATAAAATAGATGTTTGATCTTATGAGATACAATGTTCTTAAATGATTGGTAACATTTTTCAAACTGTGGCACAAGTAATATTAAAGATTTCACGATTTTATCTTCGCATACACCGAAAATCGCGTATGTCGATTAGGTTTTTCGACAATTACAATATGAAAACGCGTATTGAAACATAGTAAAAACGTTATATACTTGTTATATTCTTTATTCTGCATCGATAGAAAATAAAATCAATGAAATTGAACGAGCATTCAACTTTTCATTTCGACTATACGCTTATATATGCGAAAAATCGTATATACGATATGAAACAATGTTAAAAAATTTGATTCCAATATAAATTATATGTTTGATCTTATGAAATGCAATGTACTGAATCGATTGGTAACATTTTTCAAACTGTGGCTAATGAATAATTAAATATTTAACGATTTTATCTTTGCATATACCGAAATTATCATATGTCGATTACGTTTTTCGAAAATTATCATATGAAAACGCGTATTTAATCATAGTAAGAACGTTATTTTCTTGTTATATTCTTTATTCTGCATCGACAGAATATAAAATCAATGAAATTGAACAAGATTTCAACTTTTCGTTTTTCGACGATACGCGTATACGAGCGAAAAATGGTTTATACGATATGACAAAATGTTAAAAATTTTGGTTCCAATATAAAATAGATATTTGATCTTATGTAATGCAATGTTCTGAATCGTTTGGAAACATTTTCCAAACTGTGGAGTAAGTATTATTAACGATTTCACGATTTTATCTGCTCATATATCGAAGATCGCGTATGTCGATTACGTTTTTCGACAATTATCATCTGAAAACACGTATTCAAGCATAATAAAAAGGTTTATTCTTGTTATATTCGTGAAACTGCATCGATAGAATATAAAATCAATGAAATTGAACGAGATTTCAAGTTTACGTTTTTCGACGATTCGCGTATATGAGCAAACAATCGTATATACGATATGAGACAATGTTAAAAACTTTGATTCCAATATAAAATAGATATTTGATCTTATGAAATGCAATGTTCTGAATCGATTGGTAACATTTTTCAAACTGTGGCACAAGTATTATTAAAGATTTCACGATTTTATTTTCGCATATACCGTTATTCGCGCATGACGATTAGGTTTTTCGACAATTATCATATGAAAATGCGTATTGAAACATAGTAAAAACGTTATATTCTTGTTATATTCTTTATTCTGCATCGATAGAATAAGAAATCAATGAAATTGAACGAGATTTCAACTTTTCCTTTTTCGACGATACGCGTATATCAGCGAGAAATGGTATATACCATATGAAGCAATGTAAAAAACTTTGATTCTAATATAAAATAGATGTTTGATCCTTTGTAATGCAATGATCTGAATCAATTGGTAACATTTTTTAAACTGTGGCACAAGTATTATTAAAGATTTCACGATTGTATCTTCACATATACCGAAATTCGCGTATGTCGATTACGTTTTTCGTCAATTATCATATGAAAGCGCGTATTTAAACATAGTAAAAACGTTATATACTTGTTATATTCTTTATTCTGCATCGATAGAAAATAAAATCAATGAAATTGAACGAGCATTCAACTTTTCATTTCGATGATACGATTATATATGCGAAAAATCGTATATACGATATGAAACAATGTTAAAAAATTTGATTCTAATACAAATTATATGTTTGATCTTATGAAATGCAATGTTCTGAATCGATTGGTAACATTTTTCAAACTGTGGCTAATGAATAATTAAATATTTAACGATTTTATCTTTGCATATACCGAAATTCTTTTATGTCGATTACATTTTTCGGAAATTATCATATGAAAACGCGTATTTAAACATAGTAAAAACGTTATTTTCTTGTTATATTCTTTATTCTGCATCTATAGAATATAAAATCAATGAAATTGAACAAGATTTCAACTTTTCGTTTTTCGACGATACGCGTATACGAGCGAAAAATTGTATATACGATATGAGAAAATGTTAAAAACTTTGATTCCAATATAAAATAGATATTTGATCTAATGTAATGCAATGTTCTGAATCGTTTGGAAACATTTTTCAAACTGTGTAGTAAGTATTATTAAAGATTTCACGATTTTATCTTCTCATATATCGTAGATAGCGTATGTCGATTCCTTTTTTCGACAATTATCATCTGAAAACGCGTATTTAAACATAGTAAAAAGGTATATTCTTGTTATATTCGTTAAACTGCATCGATAGAATATAAAATCATTGAAATTGAACGAAATTTCAACTTTACGTTTTTCGACGATACGTGTATATGAGGAATAAATCGTATATACGATATGAAACAATGTTAAAAAATTTGATTCCAATATAAAATTGATGTTTGATCTTATTAAATGCAATGTTCTGAATCGATTGGTCACATTTTTCAAACTATGGCACATGAATTATTAAATATTTAACGATTTTATCTTTGCATATACCGAAATTCTCGTATGTCGATTACATTTTTCGGAAATTATCATATGAAAACGCGTATTTAAACATAGTAAAAACGTTATTTTCTTGTTATATTCTTTATTCTGCATCTATAGAATATAAAATCAATGAAATTGAACGAGATTTCAACTTTTCATTTCGACGATACGCGTATATGAACGAAAAATCGTATATACGATATGAGACAATGTTAAAAAATTTGATTCCAATATAAAATAGATGTTTGATCTTATGAGATACAATGTTCTTAAATGATTGGTAACATTTTTCAAACTGTGGCACACGTAATATTAAAGATTTCACGATTTTATCTTCGCATACACCGAAAATCGCGTATGTCGATTAGGTTTTTCGACAATTACAATATGAAAACGCGTATTGAAACATAGTAAAAACGTTATATACTTGTTATATTCTTTATTCTGCATCGATAGAAAATAAAATCAATGAAATTGAACGAGCATTCAACTTTTCATTTCGACTATACGCTTATATATGCGAAAAATCGTATATACGATATGAAACAATGTTAAAAAATTTGATTCCAATATAAATTATATGTTTGATCTTATGAAATGCAATGTACTGAATCGATTGGTAACATTTTTCAAACTGTGGCTAATGAATAATTAAATATTTAACGATTTTATCTTTGCATATACCGAAATTATCATATGTCGATTACGTTTTTCGAAAATTATCATATGAAAACGCGTATTTAATCATAGTAAGAACGTTATTTTCTTGTTATATTCTTTATTCTGCATCGACAGAATATAAAATCAATGAAATTGAACAAGATTTCAACTTTTCGTTTTTCGACGATACGCGTATACGAGCGAAAAATGGTTTATACGATATGACAAAATGTTAAAAATTTTGGTTCCAATATAAAATAGATATTTGATCTTATGTAATGCAATGTTCTGAATCGTTTGGAAACAATTCCAAACTGTGGAGTAAGTATTATTAAAGATTTCACGATTTTATCCTCTCATATATCGAAGATCGCGTATGTCGATTACTTTTTTCGACAATTATCATCTGAAAACGCGTATTTAAACATAGTAAAAAGGTTTATTGATGATATATTCGTTAAACTGCATCGATAGAATATAAAATCAATGAAATTGAACGAAATTTCAACTTTACGTTTTTCGACGATACGCTTATATGAGCATTAAATCGTATATACGATATGAAACAATGTTAAAAACTTTGATTCCAATATAAAATAGATGTTTGATCTTATGAGATGCAATGTTCTGAATCGATTGGTAAGATTTTTCAAACTGTGGCACAAGTATTATTAAAGATTTTACGATTTTAACTTCGCATATACCGAAATTCGCGTATGTCAATTACGTTTTTCGTCAATTACAATATGAAAACGCGTATTCAAACATAGTAAAAACGTTATATTCTTGTTATATTCTTTATTCTGCATCGATAGAATATAAAATCAATGAAATTGAACGAGATTTCAACTTTTCATTTCGACGATACGCGTATATGAACGAAAAATCGTATATACGATATGAGACAATGTTAAAAAATTTGATTCCAATATAAAATAGATGTTTGATCTTATGAGATACAATGTTCTTAAATGATTGGTAACATTTTTCAAACTGTGGCACAAGTAATATTAAAGATTTCACGATTTTATCTTCGCATATACCGAAATTCGCGTATGTCAATTACGTTTTTCGACAATTTCAATATGAAAACGCGTATTGAAACATAGTAAAAACGTTATATTCTTCTTATATTCTTTATTCTGCATCGATGGAAAATAAAATCAATGAAATGGAACGAGATTTCAACTTTTCATTTCGACGATACGCGTATATGAACGAAAAATCGTATATACGATATGATGCAATTTTAAAAACTTTGATTCCAATATAAAATAGATGTTTGATTATATGAGATACAATGTTCTTAAATGATTGGAAACATTTTTCAAACTGTGGCACAAGTAATATGAAAGATTTCACGATTTTATCTTCGCTTATACAGAAATTCTCGTATGACGATGACGTTTTTCGACAATTATCATATGAAAACGCGTATTTAAACATAGTAAGAACGTTATATTCTTGTTATATTCTTTATTCTGCATCGATAGAATATAAAATCAATGAAATTGAACAAGATTTCAACTTTTCGTTTTTCGACGATACGCGTATACGAGCGAAAAATGGTTTATACGATATGAGAAAATGTTAAAAATTTTGATTCCAATATAAAATAGATATTTGTTCTTATGTAATGCAATGTTCTGAATCGTTTGGTAACATTTTTCAAACTGTGTAGTAAGTATTATGAAAGATTTCACGATTTTATCTTCTCATATATCGAAGATCGCGTATGTCGATTACTTTTTTCGACAATTATCATCTGAAAACGAGTATTTAATCCTAGTAAAAAGGTTTATTGATGATATATTCGTTAAACTGCATTGATAGAATATAAAATCAATGAAATTGAACGAAATTTCAACATTACGTTTTTCGACGATACGCGTATATGAGCATTAAATCGTATATACGATATGAAACAATGTTAAAAACTTTGATTCCAATATAAAATAGATGTTTGATCTTATGAGATGCAATGTTCTGAAACGATTGGTAACATTTCTCAAACTGTGGCACAAGTATTTTTAAAGATATAACGATTTCATCTTTGCAAATACCGAAAATCGCGTAGGTCGATTAAGTTTTTCGACAATTATCATATGAAAGCGAGTATTTAAACATAGTAAAAACGTTATATTCTTGTTATATTCTTTATTCTGCATCGATAGAATAAGAAATCAATGAAATTGAACGAGATTTCAACTTTTCCTTTTTCGACGATACGCGTATATCAGCGAGAAATGGTATATACCATATGAAGCAATGTAAAAAACTTTGATTCTAATATGAAATAGATGTTTGATCCTTTGTAATGCAATGATCTGAATCGATTGGTAACATTTTTTAAACTGTGGCACAAGTATTATTAAAGATTTCACGATTTTATTTTCACATATACCGAAATTCTCGTATGTCGATTACGTTTTTTGGAAATTATCATATGAAAACGCGTTTTTAAAAGTAGTAAAAACGTTATATTCTTGTTATATTCTTTATTCTGCATCTATAGAATATAAAATCAATGAAATTGAACAAGATTTCAACTATTCGTTTTTCGACGATACGCGTATACGAGCGAAAAATTGTATATAAGGTATGAGAAAATGTTAAAAACTTTGATTCCAATATAAAATAGATATTTGATCTTATGTAATATAATGTTCTGAATCGTTTGGTAACATTTTTCAAACTGTGTAGTAAGTATTATTAAAGATTTCACGATTTTATCTTCTCATATATCGAAGATCGCGTATGTCGATTACTTTTTTCGACAATTATAATCTTTAAACGCGTATTTAAACATAGTAAAAAGGTTTATTCTTGATATATTCGTTAAACTGCATCGATAGAATATAAAATCAATGAAATTGAACGAAATTTCAACTTTACGTTTTTCGACGATACGCGTATATGAGCATTAAATTGTATATACGATATGAAACAATGTTAAAAACTTTGATTCCAATATAAAATAGATGTTTGATCTTATGAGATACAATGTTCTTAAATGATGGGTAACATTTTCCAAACTGTGGCACAAGTATTATTAAAGATTTCACGTTTTATCTTCGCATATACCGAAATTCGCGTATGTCGACTAAGTTTTTCGTCATTTAACATATAAAAACACATATTTAATCATAGTAAAAACGTTCTATGCATGTTATACTCTTTATTCTGCATCGATAGAATATAAAATCAATGAAATCGAACGAGATTTCAACTTTTTGTTTTTCGACGATACGCGTATACGAGCGAAAAATCGTATATAAGATATGAAACAATTTTAAAAACTTTGATTCCAATATAAAATAGATGTTTTATCATATGAAACGCAATGTTCTGAATCGATTGGTAACATTTTTCAAACTGTGGCACAAGTATTATTAAATATTTCACGATTGTATCTTTACATATACCGAAATTCGCGTATGTCGATCAAGTTTTTCGTCAATTATAATATGAAACCGCGTATTTAAACATAGTGAAAACGTTACTTTCTTGTTATATTCGTTTATATGCATCGATAGAATATAAAATCAATGAAATTGAACAAGCTTTCAACTTTACGTATTTCGACGATTCGCGTATATGAGTGAAAAATCCTATATACGATATGAGACAATGTTAAAAACTTTGATTCCAATATAAAATAGATGTTTTATCTTATGAGATACAATGTTTTTAAATGATTGGTAACTTTTTTCAAACTGTGGCACAAGTAATATTAAAGATTTCACGATTTTATCTTCGCATACACCGAAAATCGCGTATGTCGATTAGGTTTTTCGACAATTACAATATGAAAACGCGTATTGAAACATAGTAAAAACGTTATATACTTGTTATATTCTTTATTCTGCATCGATAGAAAATAAAATCAATGAAACTGAACGAGCATTCAACTTTTCATTTCGACGATACGCTTATATATGCGAAAAATCGTATATACGATATGAAACAATGTTAAAAAATTTGATTCCAATACAAATTATATGTTTGATCTTATGAAATGCAATGTTCTGAATCGATTGGTAACATTTTTCAAACTGTGGCTAATGAATAATTAAATATTTAACGATTTTATCTTTACATATACCGAAATTCTCATATGTCGATTACGTTTTTCGACAATTATCATCTGAAAACACGTATTCAAGCATAATAAAAAGGTTTATTCTTGTTATATTCGTGAAACTGCATCGATAGAATATAAAATCAATGAAATTGAACGAGATTTCAATTTTACGTTTTTCGACGATTCGCGTATATGAGCGAACAATCGTATATACGATATGAGACAATGTTAAAAACTTTGATTCCAATATAAAATAGATATTTGATCTTATGAAATGCAATGTTCTGAATCGATTGGTAACATTTTTCAAACTGTGGCACAAGTATTATTAAAGATTTCACGTTTTATCTTCGCATATACAGTTATTCGCGTATGACGATTAGGTTTTTCGACATTTATCATATGAAAACGCGTATTTAAACATAGTTAAATGTTATATTCTGGTTATATTCTTTATTCTGCATCGATAGAATAAAAAATCAATGAAATTGAACGAGATTTCAACTTTTCCTTTTTCGACGATACGCGTATATCAGCGAGAAATAGTATATACGATATGAAACAATGTAAAAAACTTTGATTCCAATATAAAATAGATGTTTGATATTATGAAATGCAATGTTCTGAATCGATTGGTAAAATTTCTCAAACAGTGGCACAAGTAATATTAAAGATTTCACGATTTTATCTTCGCATATACCGAAAATCGAGTATGCTGATTACGTTTTTCGACAATTTCAATATGAAAACGCGTATTGAAACATAGTAAAAACGTTATATTCTTCTTATATTCTTTATTCTGCATCGATGGAAAATAAAATCAATGAAATGGAACGAGATTTCAACTTTTCATTTTCTACGATACGCGTAAATGACCGAAAAATCGTATATACGATATGAAACAATGTAAAAAATTTTGATTCCAATATAAAATAGATGTTTGATTATATGAGATACAATGTTCTTAAATGATTGGAAACATTTTTCAAACTGTGGCACAAGTAATATGAAAGATTTCACGATTTTATCTTCGCTTATACCGAAATTCTCGTATGACGATGACGTTTTTCGACAATTATCATATGAAAACGCGCATTTAAACATAGTAAGAACGTTATATTCTTGTTATATTCTTTATTCTACATCTATAGAATATAAAATCAATGAAATTGAACAAGATTTCAACTTTTCGTTTTTCGACGATACGCGTATACGAGCGAAAAATTGTATATACGGTATGAGAAAATGTTAAAAACTTTGATTCCAATATAAAATAGATATTTGATCTTATGTAATATAATGTTCTGAATCGTTTGGTAACATTTTTCAAACTGTGTAGTAAGTATTATAAAAGATTTCACGATTTTATCTTCTCATATATCGAAGATCGCGTATGTCGATTACTTTTTTCGACAATTATCATCTTTAAACGCGTATTTAAACATAGTAAAAAGGTTTATTCTTGATATATTCGTTAAACTGCATCGATAGAATATAAAATCAATGAAATTGAACGAAATTTCAACTTTACGTTTTTCGACGATACGCGTATATGAGCATTAAATTGTATATACGATATGAAACAATGTTAAAAACTTTGATTCCAATATAAAATAGATGTTTGATCTTATGAGATACAATGTTCTTAAATGATGGGTAACATTTTCCAAACTGTGGCACAAGTATTATTAAAGATTTCACGTTTTATCTTCGCATATACCGAAATTCGCGTATGTCGACTAAGTTTTTCGTCATTTAACATATAAAAACACATATTTAATCATAGTAAAAACGTTCTATGCATGTTATACTCTTTATTCTGCATCGATAGAATATAAAATCAATGAAATCGAACGAGATTTCAACTTTTTGTTTTTCGACGATACGCGTATACGAGCGAAAAATCGTATATAAGATATGAAACAATTTTAAAAACTTTGATTCCAATATAAAATAGATGTTTTATCATATGAAACGCAATGTTCTGAATCGATTGGTAACATTTTTCAAACTGTGGCACAAGTATTATTAAATATTTCACGATTGTATCTTTACATATACCGAAATTCGCGTATGTCGATCAAGTTTTTCGTCAATTATAATATGAAACCGCGTATTTAAACATAGTGAAAACGTTACTTTCTTGTTATATTCGTTTATATGCATCGATAGAATATAAAATCAATGAAATTGAACAAGCTTTCAACTTTACGTATTTCGACGATTCGCGTATATGAGTGAAAAATCCTATATACGATATGAGACAATGTTAAAAACTTTGATTCCAATATAAAATAGATGTTTTATCTTATGAGATACAATGTTTTTAAATGATTGGTAACTTTTTTCAAACTGTGGCACAAGTAATATTAAAGATTTCACGATTTTATCTTCGCATACACCGAAAATCGCGTATGTCGATTAGGTTTTTCGACAATTACAATATGAAAACGCGTATTGAAACATAGTAAAAACGTTATATACTTGTTATATTCTTTATTCTGCATCGATAGAAAATAAAATCAATGAAACTGAACGAGCATTCAACTTTTCATTTCGACGATACGCTTATATATGCGAAAAATCGTATATACGATATGAAACAATGTTAAAAAATTTGATTCCAATACAAATTATATGTTTGATCTTATGAAATGCAATGTTCTGAATCGATTGGTAACATTTTTCAAACTGTGGCTAATGAATAATTAAATATTTAACGATTTTATCTTTACATATACCGAAATTCTCATATGTCGATTACGTTTTTCGACAATTATCATCTGAAAACACGTATTCAAGCATAATAAAAAGGTTTATTCTTGTTATATTCGTGAAACTGCATCGATAGAATATAAAATCAATGAAATTGAACGAGATTTCAATTTTACGTTTTTCGACGATTCGCGTATATGAGAGAAAAATCGTATATACGATATGAGACAATGTTAAAAACTTTGATTCCAATATAAAATAGATATTTGATCTTATGAAATGCAATGTTCTGAATCGATTGGTAACATTTTTCAAACTGTGGCACAAGTATTATTAAAGATTTCACGTTTTATCTTCGCATATACAGTTATTCGCGTATGACGATTAGGTTTTTCGACATTTATCATATGAAAACGCGTATTTAAACATAGTTAAATGTTATATTCTGGTTATATTCTTTATTCTGCATCGATAGAATAAAAAATCAATGAAATTGAACGAGATTTCAACTTTTCCTTTTTCGACGATACGCGTATATCAGCGAGAAATAGTATATACGATATGAAACAATGTAAAAAACTTTGATTCCAATATAAAATAGATGTTTGATATTATGAAATGCAATGTTCTGAATCGATTGGTAAAATTTCTCAAACAGTGGCACAAGTAATATTAAAGATTTCACGATTTTATCTTCGCATATACCGAAAATCGAGTATGCTGATTACGTTTTTCGACAATTTCAATATGAAAACGCGTATTGAAACATAGTAAAAACGTTATATTCTTCTTATATTCTTTATTCTGCATCGATGGAAAATAAAATCAATGAAATGGAACGAGATTTCAACTTTTCATTTCGACGATACGCGTATATGAACGAAAAATCGTATATACGATATGATGCAATTTTAAAAACTTTGATTCCAATATAAAATAGATGTTTGATTATATGAGATACAATGTTCTTAAATGATTGGAAACATTTTTCAAACTGTGGCACAAGTAATATGAAAGATTTCACGATTTTATCTTCGCTTATACCGAAATTCTCGTATGACGATGACGTTTTTCGACAATTATCATATGAAAACGCGTATTTAAACATAGTAAGAACGTTATATTCTTGTTATATTCTTTATTCTACATCTATAGAATATAAAATCAATGAAATTGAACAAGATTTCAACTTTTCGTTTTTCGACGATACGCGTATACGAGCGAAAAATTGTATATACGGTATGAGAAAATGTTAAAAACTTTGATTCCAATATAAAATAGATATTTGATCTTATGTAATATAATGTTCTGAATCGTTTGGTAACATTTTTCAAACTGTGTAGTAAGTATTATAAAAGATTTCACGATTTTATCTTCTCATATATCGAAGATCGCGTATGTCGATTACTTTTTTCGACAATTATCATCTTTAAACGCGTATTTAAACATAGTAAAAAGGTTTATTCTTGATATATTCGTTAAACTGCATCGATAGAATATAAAATCAATGAAATTGAACGAAATTTCAACTTTACGTTTTTCGACGATACGCGTATATGAGCATTAAATTGTATATACGATATGAAACAATGTTAAAAACTTTGATTCCAATATAAAATAGATGTTTGATCTTATGAGATACAATGTTCTTAAATGATGGGTAACATTTTCCAAACTGTGGCACAAGTATTATTAAAGATTTCACGTTTTATCTTCGCATATACCGAAATTCGCGTATGTCGACTAAGTTTTTCGTCATTTAACATATAAAAACACATATTTAATCATAGTAAAAACGTTCTATGCATGTTATACTCTTTATTCTGCATCGATAGAATATAAAATCAATGAAATCGAACGAGATTTCAACTTTTTGTTTTTCGACGATACGCGTATACGAGCGAAAAATCGTATATAAGATATGAAACAATTTTAAAAACTTTGATTCCAATATAAAATAGATGTTTTATCATATGAAACGCAATGTTCTGAATCGATTGGTAACATTTTTCAAACTGTGGCCCAAGTATTATTAAATATTTCACGATTTTATCTTTACATATACCGAAATTCGCATATGTCGATCAAGTTTTTCGTCAATTATAATATGAAACCGCGTATTGAAACATAGTAAAAACGTTATATTCTTCTTATATTCTTTATTCTGCATCGATGGAAAATAAAATCAATGAAATGGAACGAGATTTCAACTTTTCATTTCGACGATACGCGTATATGAACGAAAAATCGTATATACGATATGATGCAATTTTAAAAACTTTGATTCCAATATAAAATAGATGTTTGATTATATGAGATACAATGTTCTTAAATGATTGGAAACATTTTTCAAACTGTGGCACAAGTAATATGAAAGATTTCACGATTTTATCTTCGCTTATACCGAAATTCTCGTATGACGATGACGTTTTTCGACAATTATCATATGAAAACGCGTATTTAAACATAGTAAGAACGTTATATTCTTGTTATATTCTTTATTCTGCATCTATAGAATATAAAATCAATGAAATTGAACAAGATTTCAACTTTTCGTTTTTCGACGATACGCGTATACGAGCGAAAAATTGTATATACGATATGAAACAATTTTAAAAACTTTGATTCCAATATAAAATAGATGTTTTATCATATGAAACGCAATGTTCTGAATCGATTGGTAACATTTTTCAAACTGTGGCACAAGTATTATTAAATATTTCACGATTTTATCTTTACATATACCGAAATTCGCATATGTCGATCAAGTTTTTCGTCAATTATAATATGAAACCGCGTATTGAAACATAGTAAAAACGTTATATTCTTCTTATATTCTTTATTCTGCATCGATGGAAAATAAAATCAATGAAATGGAACGAGATTTCAACTTTTCATTTCGACGATACGCGTATATGAACGAAAAATCGTATATACGATATGATGCAATTTTAAAAACTTTGATTCCAATATAAAATAGATGTTTGATTATATGAGATACAATGTTCTTAAATGATTGGAAACATTTTTCAAACTGTGGCACAAGTAATATGAAAGATTTCACGATTTTATCTTCGCTTATACCGAAATTCTCGTATGACGATGACGTTTTTCGACAATTATCATATGAAAACGCGTATTTAAACATAGTAAGAACGTTATATTCTTGTTATATTCTTTATTCTGCATCTATAGAATATAAAATCAATGAAATTGAACAAGATTTCAACTTTTCGTTTTTCGACGATACGCGTATACTAGCGAAAAATTGTATATACGATATGAGAAAATGTTAAAAACTTTGATTCCAATATAAAATAGATATTTGATCTAATGTAATGCAATGTTCTGAATCGTTTGGTAACATTTTTCAAACTGTCTAGTAAGTATTATTAAAGATTTCACGATTTTATCTTCTCATATATCGTAGATCGCGTATGTCGATTACTTTTTTCGACAATTATCATCTGAAAACGCGTATTTAAACATAGTAAAAAGGTATATTCTTGTTATATTCATTAAACTGCATCGATAGAATATAAAATCATTGAAATTGAACGTAATTTCAACTTTATGTTTTTCGACGATACGCGTATATGAGCAATAAATCGTATATACGATATGAAACAATGTTAAAAAATTTGATTACAATATAAAATAGATGTTTGATCTTATTAAATGCAATGTTCTGAATCGATTGGTAACATTTTTGAAACTGTGGCACAAGTAATATTAAAGATATCACGATTTTATCTTCGCATACACCGAAAATCGCGTATGTCGATTAGGTTTTTCGACAATTACAATATGAAAACGCGTATTGAAACATAGTAAAAACGTTATATACTTGTTATATTCTTTATTCTGCATCGATAGAATAAGAAATCAATGAAATTGAACGAGATTTCAACTTTTCCTTTTTCGACGATACGCGTATATCAGCGAGAAATGGTATATACCATATGAAGCAATGTAAAAAACGTTGATTCTAATATGAAATAGATGTTTGATCCTTTGTAATGCAATGATCTGAATCGATTGGTAACATTGTTTAAACTGTGGCACAAGTATTATTAAAGATTTCACGATTTTATTTTCACATATACCGAAATTCTCGTATGTCGATTACGTTTTTTGGAAATTATCATATGAAAACGCGTTTTTAAAAGTAGTAAAAACGTTATATTCTTGTTATATTCTTTATTCTACATCTATAGAATATAAAATCAATGAAATTGAACAAGATTTCAACTTTTCGTTTTTCGACGATACGCGTATACGAGCGAAAAATTGTATATACGGTATGAGAAAATGTTAAAAACTTTGATTCCAATATAAAATAGATATTTGATCTTATGTAATATAATGTTCTGAATCGTTTGGTAACATTTTTCAAACTGTGTAGTAAGTATTATTAAAGATTTCACGATTTTATCTTCTCATATATCGAAGATCGCGTATGTCGATTACTTTTTTCGACAATTATCATCTTTAAACGCGTATTTAAACATAGTAAAAAGGTTTATTCTTGATATATTCGTTAAACTGCATCGATAGAATATAAAATCAATGAAATTGAACGAAATTTCAACTTTACGTTTTTCGACGATACGCGTATATGAGCATTAAATTGTATATACGATATGAAACAATGTTAAAAACTTTGAATCCAATATAAAATAGATGTTTGATCTTATGAGATACAATGTTCTTAAATGATGGGTAACATTTTCCAAACTGTGGCACAAGTATTATTAAAGATTTCACGTTTTATCTTCGCATATACCGAAATTCGCGTATGTCGACTAAGTTTTTCGTCATTTAACATATAAAAACACATATTTAATCATAGTAAAAACGTTCTATGCATGTTATACTCTTTATTCTGCATCGATAGAATATAAAATCAATGAAATCGAACGAGATTTCAACTTTTTGTTTTTCGACGATACGCGTATACGAGCGAAAAATCGTATATAAGATATGAAACAATTTTAAAAACTTTGATTCCAATATAAAATAGATGTTTTATCATATGAAACGCAATGTTCTGAATCGATTGGTAACATTTTTCAAACTGTGGCACAAGTATTATTAAATATTTCACGATTTTATCTTTACATATACCGAAATTCGCGTATGTCGATCAAGTTTTTCGTCTATTATAATATGAAACCGCGTATTTAATCATAGTGAAAACGTTACTTTCTTGTTATATTCGTTTATATGCATCGATAGAATATAAAATCAATGAAATTGAACAAGCTTTCAACTTTACGTATTACGACGATTCGCGTATATGAGTGAAAAATCCTATATACGATATGAGACAATGTTAAAAACTTTGATTCCAATATAAAATAGATGTTTGATCTTATGATATACAATGTTTTTAAATGATTGGTAACTTTTTTCAAACTGTGGCACAAGTAATATTAAAGATTTCACGATTTTATCTTCGCATACACCGAAAATCGCGTATGTCGATTAGGTTTTTCGACAATTACAATATGAAAACGCGTATTGAAACATAGTAAAAACGTTATATACTTGTTATATTCTTTATTCTGCATCGATAGAAAATAAAATCAATGAAACTGAACGAGCATTCATCTTTTCATTTCGACGATACGCTTATATATGCGAAAAATCGTATATACGATATGAAACAATGTTAAAAAATTTGATTCAAATACAAATTATATGTTTGATCTTATGAAATGCAATGTTCTGAATCGATTGGTAACATTTTTCAAACTGTGGCTAATGAATAATTAAATATTTAACGATTTTATCTTTGCATATACCGAAATTCTCGTATGTCGATTACGTTTTTCGGAAATTATCATATGAAAACGCGTATTTAAACATAGTAAAAACGTTATATTCTTGTTTTATTCTTTATTCTGCATCTATAGAATATAAAATCAATGAAATTGAACAAGATTTCAACTTTTCGTTTTTCGACGATACGCGTATACGAGCGAAAAATTGTATATACGATATGAGAAAATGTTAAAAACTTTGATTCCAATATAAAATAGATATTTGATCTAATGAAATGCAATGTTCTGAATCGTTTGGTAACATTTTTCAAACTGTCTAGTAAGTATAATTAAAGATTTCACGATTTTATATTCTCATATATCGTAGATCGCGTATGTCGATTACTTTTTTCGACAATTATCATCTGAAAACGCGTATTTAAACATAGTAAAAAGGTATATTCTTGTTATATTCATTAAACTGCATCGATAGAATATAAAATCATTGAAATTGAACGAAATTTCAACTTTACGTTTTTCGACGATACGCGT
Source organism: Vespa crabro (assembly GCF_910589235.1). Taxonomy (NCBI): domain Eukaryota; kingdom Metazoa; phylum Arthropoda; class Insecta; order Hymenoptera; family Vespidae; genus Vespa; species Vespa crabro. The sequence continues at coordinate 10,472,154 of NC_060961.1, forward strand.
ATATGAGCAATAAATCGTATATACGATATGAAACAATGTTAAAAAATTTGATTACAATATAAAATAGATGTTTGATCTTATTAAATGCAATGTTCTGAATCGATTGGTTACATTTTTGAAACTGTGGCACAAGTAATATTAAAGATATCACAATTTTATCTTCGCATACAGCGAAAATCGCGTATGTCGATTAGGTTTTTCGACAATTACAATATGAAAACGCGTATTGAAACATAGTAAAAACGTTATATACTTGTTATATTCTTTATTCTGCATCGATAGAAAATAAAATCAATGAAATTGAACGAGCATTCAACTTTTCATTTCGACTATACGCTCATATATGCCAAAAATTGTATATACGATATGAAACAATGTTAAAAAATTTGATTCCAATATAAAATAGATGTTTGATCTTATGAAATGCAATGTTCTGAATCGATTGGTAACATTTTTCAAACTATGGCACATGAATTATTAAATATTTAACGATTTTATCTTTGCATATACCGAAATTCTCGTATGTCGATTATGTTTTTCGGAAATTGTCATATGAAAACGCGTATTTAAAAATAGTAAAAACGTTATATTCTTGTTTTATTCTTTATTCTGCATCTATAGAATATAAAATCAATGAAATTGAACAAGATTTCAACTTTTCGTTTTTCGACGATACGCATATACGAGCGAAAAATTGTATATACGATATGAGAAAATGTTAAAAACTTTGATTCCAATATAAAATAGATATTTGATCTAATGTAATGCAATGTTCTGAATCGTTTGGTAACATTTTTCAAACTGTCTAGTAAGTATTATTAAAGATTTCACGATTTTATCTTCTCATATATCGTAGATCGCGTATGTCGATTACTTTTTTCGACAATTATCATCTGAAAACGCGTATTTAAACATAGTAAAAAGGTATATTCTTGTTATATTCATTAAACTGCATCGATAGAATATAAAATCATTGAAATTGAACGTAATTTCAACTTTACGTTTTTCGACGATACGCGTATATGAGCAATAAATCGTATATACGATATGAAACAATGTTAAAAAATTTGATTACAATATAAAATAGATGTTTGATCTTATTAAATGCAATGTTCTGAATCGATTGGTAACATTTTTGAAACTGTGGCACAAGTAATATTAAAGATATCACGATTTTATCTTCGCATACACCGAAAATCGCGTATGTCGATTAGGTTTTTCGACAATTACAATATGAAAACGCGTATTGAAACATAGTAAAAACGTTATATACTTGTTATATTCTTTATTCTGCATCGATAGAAAATAAAATCAATGAAATTGAACGAGCATTCAACTTTTCATTTCGACTATACGCTTATATATGCGAAAAATCTTATATACGATATGAAACAATGTTAAAAAATTTGATTCCAATATAAATTATATGTTTGATCTTATGAAATGCAATGTTCTGAATCGATTGGTAACATTTTTCAAACTGTGGCTAATGAATAATTAAATATTTAACGATTTTATCTTTGCATATACCGAAATTCTCAAATTTCGATTACGTTTTTCGAAAATTATCATATGAAAACGCGTATTTAAACATAGTAAGAACGTTATATTCTTGTTATATTCTTTACTCTGCATCGACAGAATATAAAATCAATGAAATTGAACAAGATTTCAACTTTTCGTTTTTCGACGATACGCATATACGAGCGAAAAATGGTTTATACGATATGAGAAAATGTTAAAAATTTTGATTCCAATATAAAATAGGTATTTGATCTTATGTAATGCAATGTTCTGAATCGTTTGGAAACATTTTCCAAACTGTGGAGTAAGTATTATTAAAGATTTCACGATTTTATCTGCTCATATATCGAAGATCGCGTGTGTCGATTAAGTTTTTCGACAATTATCATCTGAAAACACGTATTCAAGCATAATAAAAAGGTTTATTCTTGTTATATTCGTGAAACTGCATTGATAGAATATAAAATCAATGAAATTGAACGAAATTTCAACTTTACGTTTTTCGACGATACGCGTATATGAGCATTAAATCGTATATACGATATGAAACAATGTTAAAAACTTTGATTCCAATATAAAATAGATGTTTGATCTTATGAGATGCAATGTTCTGAAACGATTGGTAACATTTCTCAAACTGTGGCACAAGTATTTTTAAAGATATAACGATTTCATCTTTGCAAATACCGAAAATCGCGTAGGTCGATTAAGTTTTTCGACAATTATCATATGAAAGCGAGTATTTAAACATAGTAAAAACGTTATATTCTTGTTATATTCTTTATTCTGCATCGATAGAATAAGAAATCAATGAAATTGAACGAGATTTCAACTTTTCCTTTTTCGACGATACGCGTATATCAGCGAGAAATGGTATATACCATATGAAGCAATGTAAAAAACTTTGATTCTAATATGAAATAGATGTTTGATCTTATGATATACAATGTTTTTAAATGATTGGTAACTTTTTTCAAACTGTGGCACAAGTAATATTAAAGATTTCACGATTTTATCTTCGCATACACCGAAAATCGCGTATGTCGATTAGGTTTTTCGACAATTACAATATGAAAACGCGTATTGAAACATAGTAAAAACGTTATATACTTGTTATATTCTTTATTCTGCATCGATAGAAAATAAAATCAATGAAACTGAACGAGCATTCATCTTTTCATTTCGACGATACGCTTATATATGCGAAAAATCGTATATACGATATGAAACAATGTTAAAAAATTTGATTCAAATACAAATTATATGTTTGATCTTATGAAATGCAATGTTCTGAATCGATTGGTAACATTTTTCAAACTGTGGCTAATGAATAATTAAATATTTAACGATTTTATCTTTGCATATACCGAAATTCTCGTATGTCGATTACGTTTTTCGGAAATTATCATATGAAAACGCGTATTTAAACATAGTAAAAACGTTATATTCTTGTTTTATTCTTTATTCTGCATCTATAGAATATAAAATCAATGAAATTGAACAAGATTTCAACTTTTCGTTTTTCGACGATACGCGTATACGAGCGAAAAATTGTATATACGATATGAGAAAATGTTAAAAACTTTGATTCCAATATAAAATAGATATTTGATCTAATGAAATGCAATGTTCTGAATCGTTTGGAAACATTTTCCAAACTGTGGAGTAAGTATTATTAAAGATTTCACGATTTTATCTGCTCATATATCGAAGATCGCGTGTGTCGATTAAGTTTTTCGACAATTATCATCTGAAAACACGTATTCAAGCATAATAAAAAGGTTTATTCTTGTTATATTCGTGAAACTGCATTGATAGAATATAAAATCAATGAAATTGAACGAAATTTCAACTTTACGTTTTTCGACGATACGCGTATATGAGCATTAAATCGTATATACGATATGAAACAATGTTAAAAACTTTGATTCCAATATAAAATAGATGTTTGATCTTATGAGATGCAATGTTCTGAAACGATTGGTAACATTTCTCAAACTGTGGCACAAGTATTTTTAAAGATATAACGATTTCATCTTTGCAAATACCGAAAATCGCGTAGGTCGATTAAGTTTTTCGACAATTATCATATGAAAGCGAGTATTTAAACATAGTAAAAACGTTATATTCTTGTTATATTCTTTATTCTGCATCGATAGAATAAGAAATCAATGAAATTGAACGAGATTTCAACTTTTCCTTTTTCGACGATACGCGTATATCAGCGAGAAATGGTATATACCATATGAAGCAATGTAAAAAACTTTGATTCTAATATGAAATAGATGTTTGATCTTATGATATACAATGTTTTTAAATGATTGGTAACTTTTTTCAAACTGTGGCACAAGTAATATTAAAGATTTCACGATTTTATCTTCGCATACACCGAAAATCGCGTATGTCGATTAGGTTTTTCGACAATTACAATATGAAAACGCGTATTGAAACATAGTAAAAACGTTATATACTTGTTATATTCTTTATTCTGCATCGATAGAAAATAAAATCAATGAAACTGAACGAGCATTCATCTTTTCATTTCGACGATACGCTTATATATGCGAAAAATCGTATATACGATATGAAACAATGTTAAAAAATTTGATTCAAATACAAATTATATGTTTGATCTTATGAAATGCAATGTTCTGAATCGATTGGTAACATTTTTCAAACTGTGGCTAATGAATAATTAAATATTTAACGATTTTATCTTTGCATATACCGAAATTCTCGTATGTCGATTACGTTTTTCGGAAATTATCATATGAAAACGCGTATTTAAACATAGTAAAAACGTTATATTCTTGTTTTATTCTTTATTCTGCATCTATAGAATATAAAATCAATGAAATTGAACAAGATTTCAACTTTTCGTTTTTCGACGATACGCGTATACGAGCGAAAAATTGTATATACGATATGAGAAAATGTTAAAAACTTTGATTCCAATATAAAATAGATATTTGATCTAATGAAATGCAATGTTCTGAATCGTTTGGTAACATTTTTCAAACTGTCTAGTAAGTATTATTAAAGATTTCACGATTTTATATTCTCATATATCGTAGATCGCGTATGTCGATTCCTTTTTTCGACAATTATCATCTGAAAACGCGTATTTAAACATAGTAAAAAGGTATATTCTTGTTATATTCATTAAACTGCATCGATAGAATATAAAATCATTGAAATTGAACGAAATTTCAACTTTACGTTTTTCGACGATACGCGTATATGAGCAATAAATCGTATATACGATATGAAACAATGTTAAAAAATTTGATTACAATATAAAATAGATGTTTGATCTTATTAAATGCAATGTTCTGAATCGATTGGTAACATTTTTGAAACTGTGGCACAAGTAATATTAAAGATATCACGATTTTATCTTCGCATACAGCGAAAATCGCGTATGTCGATTAGGTTTTTCGACAATTACAATATGAAAACGCGTATTGAAACATAGTAAAAACGTTATATACTTGTTATATTCTTTATTCTGCATCGATAGAAAATAAAATCAATGAAATTGAACGAGCATTCAACTTTTCATTTCGACTATACGCTTATATATGCGAAAAATCTTATATACGATATGAAACAATGTTAAAAAATTTGATTCCAATATAAATTATATGTTTGATCTTATGAAATGCAATGTTCTGAATCGATTGGTAACATTTTTCAAACTGTGGCTAATGAATAATTAAATATTTAACGATTTTATCTTTGCATATACCGAAATTCTCAAATTTCGATTACGTTTTTCGAAAATTATCATATGAAAACGCGTATTTAAACATAGTAAGAACGTTATATTCTTGTTATATTCTTTACTCTGCATCGACAGAATATAAAATCAATGAAATTGAACAAGATTTCAACTTTTCGTTTTTCGACGATACGCATATACGAGCGAAAAATGGTTTATACGATATGAAAAAATGTTAAAAATTTTGATTCCAATATAAAATAGATATTTGATCTTATGTAATGCAATGTTCTGAATCGTTTGGAAACATTTTCCAAACTGTGGAGTAAGTATTATTAAAGATTTCACGATTTTATCTGCTCATATATCGAAGATCGCGTGTGTCGATTAAGTTTTTCGACAATTATCATCTGAAAACACGTATTCAAGCATAATAAAAAGGTTTATTCTTGTTATATTCGTGAAACTGCATTGATAGAATATAAAATCAATGAAATTGAACGAAATTTCAACTTTACGTTTTTCGACGATACGCGTATATGAGCATTAAATCGTATATACGATATGAAACAATGTTAAAAACTTTGATTCCAATATAAAATAGATGTTTGATCTTATGAGATGCAATGTTCTGAAACGATTGGTAACATTTCTCAAACTGTGGCACAAGTATTTTTAAAGATATAACGATTTCATCTTTGCAAATACCGAAAATCGCGTAGGTCGATTAAGTTTTTCGACAATTATCATATGAAAGCGAGTATTTAAACATAGTAAAAACGTTATATTCTTGTTATATTCTTTATTCTGCATCGATAGAATAAGAAATCAATGAAATTGAACGAGATTTCAACTTTTCCTTTTTCGACGATACGCGTATATCAGCGAGAAATGGTATATACCATATGAAGCAATGTAAAAAACTTTGATTCTAATATGAAATAGATGTTTGATCCTTTGTAATGCAATGATCTGAATCGATTGGTAACATTTTTTAAACTGTGGCACAAGTATTATTAAAGATTTCACGATTTTATTTTCACATATACCGAAATTCTCGTATGTCGATTAAGTTTTTTGGAAATTATCATATGAAAACGCGTTTTTAAAAGTAGTAAAAACGTTATATTCTTGTTATATTCTTTATTCTACATCTATAGAATATAAAATCAATGAAATTGAACAAGATTTCAACTTTTCGTTTTTCGACGATACGCGTATACGAGCGAAAAATTGTATATACGGTATGAGAAAATGTTAAAAACTTTGATTCCAATATAAAATAGATATTTGATCTTATGTAATATAATGTTCTGAATCGTTTGGTAACATTTTTCAAACTGTGTAGTAAGTATTATTAAAGATTTCACGATTTTATCTTCTCATATATCGAAGATCGCGTATGTCGATTACTTTTTTCGACAATTATCATCTTTAAACGCGTATTTAAACATAGTAAAAAGGTTTATTCTTGATATATTCGTTAAACTGCATCGATAGAATATAAAATCAATGAAATTGAACGAAATTTCAACTTTACGTTTTTCGACGATACGCGTATATGAGCATTAAATTGTATATACGATATGAAACAATGTTAAAAACTTTGATTCCAATATAAAATAGATGTTTGATCTTATGAGATACAATGTTCTTAAATGATGGGTAACATTTTCCAAACTGTGGCACAAGTATTATTAAAGATTTCACGTTTTATCTTCGCATATACCGAAATTCGCGTATGTCGACTAAGTTTTTCGTCATTTAACATATAAAAACACATATTTAATCATAGTAAAAACGTTCTATGCATGTTATACTCTTTATTCTGCATCGATAGAATATAAAATCAATGAAATCGAACGAGATTTCAACTTTTTGTTTTTCGACGATACGCGTATACGAGCGAAAAATCGTATATAAGATATGAAACAATTTTAAAAACTTTGATTCCAATATAAAATAGATGTTTTATCATATGAAACGCAATGTTCTGAATCGATTGGTAACATTTTTCAAACTGTGGCACAAGTATTATTAAATATTTCACGATTTTATCTTTACATATACCGAAATTCGCGTATGTCGATCAAGTTTTTCGTCAATTATAATATGAAACCGCGTATTTAAACATAGTGAAAACGTTACTTTCTTGTTATATTCGTTTATATGCATCGATAGAATATAAAATCAATGAAATTGAACAAGCTTTCAACTTTACGTATTTCGACGATTCGCGTATATGAGTGAAAAATCCTATATACGATATGAGACAATGTTAAAAACTTTGATTCCAATATAAAATAGATGTTTGATCTTATGATATACAATGTTTTTAAATGATTGGTAACTTTTTTCAAACTGTGGCACAAGTAATATTAAAGATTTCACGATTTTATCTTCGCATACACCGAAAATCGCGTATGTCGATTAGGTTTTTCGACAATTACAATATGAAAACGCGTATTGAAACATAGTAAAAACGTTATATACTTGTTATATTCTTTATTCTGCATCGATAGAAAATAAAATCAATGAAACTGAACGAGCATTCATCTTTTCATTTCGACGATACGCTTATATATGCGAAAAATCGTATATACGATATGAAACAATGTTAAAAAATTTGATTCAAATACAAATTATATGTTTGATCTTATGAAATGCAATGTTCTGAATCGATTGGTAACATTTTTCAAACTGTGGCTAATGAATAATTAAATATTTAACGATTTTATCTTTGCATATACCGAAATTCTCGTATGTCGATTACGTTTTTCGGAAATTATCATATGAAAACGCGTATTTAAACATAGTAAAAACGTTATATTCTTGTTTTATTCTTTATTCTGCATCTATAGAATATAAAATCAATGAAATTGAACAAGATTTCAACTTTTCGTTTTTCGACGATACGCGTATACGAGCGAAAAATTGTATATACGATATGAGAAAATGTTAAAAACTTTGATTCCAATATAAAATAGATATTTGATCTAATGAAATGCAATGTTCTGAATCGTTTGGTAACATTTTTCAAACTGTCTAGTAAGTATAATTAAAGATTTCACGATTTTATATTCTCATATATCGTAGATCGCGTATGTCGATTACTTTTTTCGACAATTATCATCTGAAAACGCGTATTTAAACATAGTAAAAAGGTATATTCTTGTTATATTCATTAAACTGCATCGATAGAATATAAAATCATTGAAATTGAACGAAATTTCAACTTTACGTTTTTCGACGATACGCGTATATGAGCAATAAATCGTATATACGATATGAAACAATGTTAAAAAATTTGATTACAATATAAAATAGATGTTTGATCTTATTAAATGCAATGTTCTGAATCGATTGGTTACATTTTTGAAACTGTGGCACAAGTAATATTAAAGATATCACAATTTTATCTTCGCATACAGCGAAAATCGCGTATGTCGATTAGGTTTTTCGACAATTACAATATGAAAACGCGTATTGAAACATAGTAAAAACGTTATATACTTGTTATATTCTTTATTCTGCATCGATAGAAAATAAAATCAATGAAATTGAACGAGCATTCAACTTTTCATTTCGACTATACGCTCATATATGCCAAAAATTGTATATACGATATGAAACAATGTTAAAAAATTTGATTCCAATATAAAATAGATGTTTGATCTTATGAAATGCAATGTTCTGAATCGATTGGTAACATTTTTCAAACTATGGCACATGAATTATTAAATATTTAACGATTTTATCTTTGCATATACCGAAATTCTCGTATGTCGATTATGTTTTTCGGAAATTGTCATATGAAAACGCGTATTTAAAAATAGTAAAAACGTTATATTCTTGTTTTATTCTTTATTCTGCATCTATAGAATATAAAATCAATGAAATTGAACAAGATTTCAACTTTTCGTTTTTCGACGATACGCATATACGAGCGAAAAATTGTATATACGATATGAGAAAATGTTAAAAACTTTGATTCCAATATAAAATAGATATTTGATCTAATGTAATGCAATGTTCTGAATCGTTTGGTAACATTTTTCAAACTGTCTAGTAAGTATTATTAAAGATTTCACGATTTTATCTTCTCATATATCGTAGATCGCGTATGTCGATTACTTTTTTCGACAATTATCATCTGAAAACGCGTATTTAAACATAGTAAAAAGGTATATTCTTGTTATATTCATTAAACTGCATCGATAGAATATAAAATCATTGAAATTGAACGTAATTTCAACTTTACGTTTTTCGACGATACGCGTATATGAGCAATAAATCGTATATACGATATGAAACAATGTTAAAAAATTTGATTACAATATAAAATAGATGTTTGATCTTATTAAATGCAATGTTCTGAATCGATTGGTAACATTTTTGAAACTGTGGCACAAGTAATATTAAAGATATCACGATTTTATCTTCGCATACACCGAAAATCGCGTATGTCGATTAGGTTTTTCGAAAATTACAATATGAAAACGCGTATTGAAACATAGTAAAAACGTTATATACTTGTTATATTCTTTATTCTGCATCGATAGAAAATAAAATCAATGAAATTGAACGAGCATTCAACTTTTCATTTCGACTATACGCTTATATATGCGAAAAATCTTATATACGATATGAAACAATGTTAAAAAATTTGATTCCAATATAAATTATATGTTTGATCTTATGAAATGCAATGTTCTGAATCGATTGGTAACATTTTTCAAACTGTGGCTAATGAATAATTAAATATTTAACGATTTTATCTTTGCATATACCGAAATTCTCATATGTCGATTACGTTTTTCGAAAATTATCATATGAAAACGCGTATTTAAACATAGTAAGAACGTTATATTCTTGTTATATTCTTTACTCTGCATCGACAGAATATAAAATCAATGAAATTGAACAAGATTTCAACTTTTCGTTTTTCGACGATACGCATATACGAGCGAAAAATGGTTTATACGATATGAGAAAATGTTAAAAATTTTGATTCCAATATAAAATAGATATTTGATCTTATGTAATGCAATGTTCTGAATCGTTTGGAAACATTTTCCAAAGTGTGGAGTAAGTATTATTAAAGATTTCACGATTTTATCTGCTCATATATCGAAGATCGCGTGTGTCGATTAAGTTTTTCGACAATTATCATCTGAAAACACGTATTCAAGCATAATAAAAAGGTTTATTCTTGTTATATTCGTGAAACTGCATCGATAGAATATAAAATCAATGAAATTGAACGAGATTTCAAGTTTACGTTTTTCGACGATTCGCGTATATGAGCGAACAATCGTATATACGATATGAGACAATGTTAAAAACTTTGATTCCAATATAAAATAGATATTTGATCTTATGAAATGCAATGTTCTGAATCGATTGGTAACATTTTTCAAACAGTGGCACAAGTATTATTAAAGATTTCACGTTTTATCTTCGCATATATAGTTATTCGCGTATGACGATTAGGTTTTTGGACATTTATCATATGAAAACGCGTATTTAAACATAGTTAAATGTTATATTCTGGTTATATTCTTTATTCTGCATCGATAGAATAAAAAATCAATGAAATTAAACGAGATTTCCACTTTTCCTTTTTCGACGATACGCGTATATCAGCGAGAAATGGTATATACGATATGAAACAATGTAAAAAACTATGATTCCAATATAAAATAGATGTTTGATCTTATGAGATGCAATGTTCTGAAACGATTGGTGACATTTTTCAAACTGTGGCACAAGTACTATTAAAGATTTCACGAGTGAATTATCACATATACCGAAATTCGCGTATGTCGATTACGTTTTTCGTCAATTATCATATGAAAGCGCGTTTTTAAACATAGTAAATACGTTATATTCTTGTTATATTCTTTATTCTGTATCGATAGAATATAATATCAATGAAATTGAACGAGATTTCAACTTCACGTTTTTCGACGATTCGCGTATATGAGCAATTAGTCGTAATTGCGATATGAAACAATGTTAAAAACTTTGCTTCCAATATAAAATAGATGTTTGATCTTATGAGATGCAATGTTCTGAAACGATTGGTAACATTTTTCAAACTGTGGCACAAGTATTAATAAAGATTTCACGATATTATCTTGGCATATACCGAAAGTCGCGTAGGTCGATTAAGTTTTTCGACATTATCATATGAAAACGAGTATTTAAACATAGTAAAAACGTTATATTCTTGTTATATACATTATTCTGCATCGAAAGAATATAGAATCAATGAAATTGAACGAGTATTCAACTTTTTATTTCGACGATACGCGTATATGTGCCAAAAATCGTATATACAATATGAAACAATTTTAAAAAATTTGATTCCAATATAAAATAGATGTTTGATCTTTTGAAATGCAATGTACTGAATCGATTGGTAACATTTTTCAAACTATGGCACATGAATTATTAAATATTTAACGATTTTATCTTTGCATATACCGAAATTCTCGTATGTCGATTAGGTTTTTCGGAAATTATCATATGAAAACGCGTATTTAAACATAGTAAAAACGTTATATTCTTGTTATATTCTTTATTCTGCATCTATAGAATATAAAATCAATGAAAATGAACAAGATTTCAACTTTTCGTTTTTCGACGATAGGCATATATGAGCGAAAAATCGTATTTACGATATGAAAGAATGTTAAAAACTTTGATTCAAATATAAAATAGATGTTTGATATTAAGAAATGCAATGTTCTGAATCGATTGGTGACTTTTTTCTAACTGTGGCACAAGAATTATTAAAGATTTCACGATTTTAACTTCGCATATACCGTAATTCGCGTATGTCGATAAAGTTTTTCGACAATTATCATATGAAAACGCGTATTTAAACACAGTAAAAACGTAATATTCTTGTTATATTCTCTACTCTGCATCGATAGAATATAAAATCAATGAAATTGAAAGAGATTTCAACTTTTCGTGTTTCGATGAAACGCGTATATGAGCGAAAAATCGTATTTACGATATGAAAGAATGTTAAAAACTCTGATTCCAATATAAAATAGATATTTGATCTTATGAAATGCAATGTTCTGAAACGACTGGTAACAATTTTCTAACTGTGGCACAAGAATTATTAAGGATTTCACGATTTTATATTCGCATATACCGAAATTCGCGTATGTCGATTAAGATATTCGACAATTATTATATGAAAACGCGTATTTAAACAAAGAAAAATCGTTATATTCTTGTTATATTCTCTATTCTGCATCGATAGAATATAAAATCAATGAAATTGAACGAGATTTCAAGTTTTCGTTTTTCGGCGATACGCGTATATGAGCGGAAAATCGTATATACGATATGAAAGAATGTTAAAAACTTTGATTCCAATATAAAATAGATGTTTGATCTTATGAAATGCAATGTTCTGAATCGATTGGTAACATTTTTCTAACTGTGGCACAAGTATTATTAAAGATTTCACGATTTTATATTCGCATATATCGAAATTCGCGTATGTCGATTACGTTTTTCGAGAATTATCATATGAAAACGCGTATTTAAACATAGTAAAAACGTTATATTCATGTTATATTCTTTATTCTGCATCGATAGAATATAAAATCAATGAAATTGAACGAGATTTCAAGTTTTCGTTTTTCGACGATACGCGTATATGTGCGAAAAATCGTATATACGATATGAAAGAATGTTAAAAACGTTGATTCCAATATAATATAGATGTTTGATCTTATGAAATGCAATGTTCTGAATCGATTGGTAACACTTTTCTAACTGTGGCACAAGTATTATTAAAGATTTCACGATTTTATCTTCGCATATACCGAAATTCGCGTATGTCGATTACGTTTTTCGAAAATTATCATATGAAAACGCGTATTTAAAAAAAGTAATAACGTTCTATTCTTGTTATATTCTTTATTCTGCATCGATAGAATATAAAATCAATGAAATTGAACCAGATTTCAAGTTTTCGTTTTTCGACGATACGCGTATATAAGCGAAAAATCGTATATACGATATGAAAGAATGTTAAAAACTTTGATTCCAATATAAAATAGATTTTTGATCTTATGAAATGCAATGTTCTGAATCGATTGGTAACACTTTTCAAACTGTGGCACAAGTATTATTAAGAATTTCACGATTTTATCATCGCATATACCGAAATTCGCGTATGTCGATTACGTTTTTCGGCAATTATCATATGAGAACGCTTATTTAAACATAGTAAAAACGTTATATTCTTGTTATGTGCTTTATTCTGCATCGATAGAATATAAAATCAATGAAATTGAACGAGATTTCATGTTTTCGTTTTTCGACGATACGCGAATATGAGCGAAAAATCGTATATACGATATGAAAGAATGATAAAAACGTTGATTCCAATATAATATAGATGTTTGATCTGATGAAATGCAATGTTCTGAATCGATTGGTAACACTTTTCTAACTGTGGCACAAGTATCATTAAAGTTTTCACGATTTTATCTTCGCATATACCGAAATTCGCGTATGTCGAATACGTTTTTCGACAATTATCAAATGAAAACGCGTATTTAAACATAGTAAAAACGTTATATTCTTGTTATATTCTTTATTCTGCATCGATAGAATATAAAATCAATGAAATTGAACGAGATTTCAAGTTTTCGTTTTTCGACGATACGCTTATATGAGCGAAAAATCATATATACGATATGAAAGAATGTTAAAAACGTTGATTCCAATATAAAATAGATGTTTGATCTTATGAAATGCAATGTTCTGAATCGATTGGTAACATTTTTCTAACTGTGGCACAAGTACTATTTAATATTTCACGATTTTATCTTCGCATATACCGAAATTCCCGAATGTCGATTAGGTTTTTCGAAAATTATCATATGAAAACGCGTATTTAAACATAGTAAAAACGTTATATTCTTTATTCTGCATCGATAGTATATAAAATCAATGAAATTGAACGTGATTTCAAATTTTCGTTTTTCGACGATACGCGTATATGTGCGAAAAATCGTATATACGATATGAAAGAATGTTAAAAACGTTGATTCCAATATAATATAGATGTTTGATCTTATGAAATGCACTGTTCTGAATCGATTGGTAACACTTTTCTAACTGTGGCACAAGTATTATTAAAGATTTCACGATTTAATCTTCGCATATACCGAAATTCGCGAATGTCGATTACGTTTTTCGACAAATATCATATGAAAACGCGTATTTAAACATAGTAGAAACGTTCTATTCTTGTTATATTCTTTATTCTGCATCGATAGAATATAAAATCAATGAAATTGAACGATATTTGAAGTTATCGTTTTTCGACGATACGCGTATATGAGCGAAAAATCATATATACGATATGAAAGAATGTTAAAAACTTTGATTCCAATATAAAATAGATGTTTGATCATATGAAATGCAATGTTCTGAATCGATTGGTAACATTGTTCTAACTGTGGCACAAGTATTATTAAAGATTTCACGATTTTATCTTCGCATATACCGAAATTCGCGTATGTCGATTAAGTTTTTCGACAATTATCATATGAAAACGCGGATTTAAACATAGCAGAAACGTTATACTCTTGTTATATTCTTTATTCTGCATCGATAGAATATAAAATCAATGAAATTGAACAAGAATTCAAGTTTTCGTTTTTCGACGATACGCGTATATCAGCGAAAAATCGTATATATGATATGAAAGAATGTTAAAAACTTTGATTCCACTATATAATAGATGTTTGATCTTATGAAATGCAATGTTCTGAATCGATTGCTAACATTTCTCAAACTCTGGCACAAGTATTATTAAAGATTTCAAGATTTTATCTTCGCATATACCGAAATTCGCGTATGTCTATTACGTTTTCCGACAATTATCATATGAGAACGCGTATTTAAACAAAGTATAAACGTTATATTATTGTTATATTCTTTATTCTGCATCGATAGAATATATAATCAATGAAATTGAACGTGATTTCAAGTTTTCGTTTTTCGACGATACGCGTATTTGAGCGAAAAATCGTATATACGACATGAGAGTATATTAAAAACTTTGATTTCAATATAAAATAGATATTTGATCTTATGAAATTCAATGTTCTGAATCGATTGGTAACATTTTTCTAACTGTGGCACAAGAATTATTAAAGATTTCACGATTTTATCTTCGCATATACCGAAATTCGCGTATGTCGATTTCGCTCTTCGACAATTATCATATGAAAACGCGAATTTAAACATAGTAAAACGATATATTCTTGTTATATTCTTTATTCTGCATCGATAGAATATAAAATCAATGAAATTGAACGAGATTTCAAGTTTTCGTTATTCGACGATACCCGTATATGAGCGAAAAATCGTATATACGATATGAAAGAATGTTAAAAACTTTGATTCCAATATAAAATAGGTGTTTGATCATATGAAATGCAATGTTCTGAATCGATTGGTAAAACTTTTCTAACTGTGGCACAAGTATTATTAAAGATTTCACGATTTTATCATCGCATATACCGAAATTCGCGTATGTCGAATAAGTTTTTCGACAATTATCATATGAAAACGCGTATTTAAACATAGTAAAAACGTTATATTCTTGTTATATTCTTTATCCTGCATCGATAGAATATAAAATCAATGAAATTGAACGAGATTTCAAGTTTTCGTTATTCGACGATACCCGTATATGAGCGAAAAATCGTATATACGATATGAAAGAATGTTAAAAACTTTGATTCCAATATAAAATAGATGTTTCATCTTATGAAATGCAATGTTCTGAATCGATTGGTAACATTTTTCTAACTGTGGCACAAGTACTATTTAATAATTCACGATTTTATCTTCGCATATACCGAAATTCCCGAATGTCGATTAGGTTTTTCGAAAATTATCATATGAAAACGCGTATTTAAACATAGTAAAAACGTTATATTCTTTATTCTGCATCGATAGTATATAAAATCAATGAAATTGAACGTGATTTCAAATTTTCGTTTTTCGACGATACGCGTATATGTGCGAAAAATCGTATATACGATATGAAAGAATGTTAAAAACGTTGATTCCAATATAATATAGATGTTTGACCTTATGAAATGCACTGTTCTGAATCGATTGGTAACACTTTTCTAACTGTGGCACAAGTATTATTAAAGATTTCACGATTTAATCTTCGCATATACCGAAATTCGCGAATGTCGATTACGTTTTTCGACAAATATCATATGAAAACGCGTATTTAAACATAGTAGAAACGTTCTATTCTTGTTATATTCTTTATTCTGCATCGATAGAATATAAAATCAATGAAATTGAACGATATTTGAAGTTATCGTTTTTCGACGATACGCGTATATGAGCGAAAAATCATATATACGATATGAAAGAATGTTAAAAACTTTGATTCCAATATAAAATAGATGTTTGATCATATGAAATGCAATGTTCTGAATCGATTGGTAACATTGTTCTAACTGTGGCACAAGTATTATTAAAGATTTCACGATTTTATCTTCGCATATACCGAAATTCGCGTATGTCGATTAAGTTTTTCGACAATTATCATATGAAAGCGCGGATTTAAACATAGCAGAAACGTTATACTCTTGTTATATTCTTTATTC
The DNA here is from genome assembly GCF_910589235.1 of Vespa crabro. NCBI lineage: Eukaryota > Metazoa > Arthropoda > Insecta > Hymenoptera > Vespidae > Vespa > Vespa crabro. The sequence goes on from NC_060961.1 coordinate 10,489,080, forward strand.
TGCATCGATAGAATATAAAATCAATGAAATTGAACGTGATTTCAAGTTTTCGTTTTTCGACGATACGCGTATTTGAGCGAAAAATCGTATATACGACATGAGAGTATATTAAAAACTTTGATTCCAATATAAAATAGATATTTGATCTTATGAAATTCAATGTTCTGAATCGATTGGTAACATTTTTCTAACTGTGGCACAAGAATTATTAAAGATTTCACGATTTTATCTTCGCATATACCGAAATTCGCGTATGTCGATTTCGCTCTTCGACAATTATCATATGAAAACGCGAATTTAAACATAGTAAAACGATATATTCTTGTTATATTCTTTATTCTGCATCGATAGAATATAAAATCAATGAAATTGAACGAGATTTCAAGTTTTCGTTATTCGACGATACCCGTATATGAGCGAAAAATCGTATATACGATATGAAAAAATGTTAAAAACTTTGATTCCAATATAAAATAGGTGTTTGATCATATGAAATGCAATGTTCTGAATCGATTGGTAAAACTTTTCTAACTGTGGCACAAGTATTATTAAAGATTTCACGATTTTATCATCGCATATACCGAAATTCCCGAATGTCGATTAGGTTTTTCGAAAATTATCATATGAAAACGCGTATTTAAACATAGTAAAAACGTTATATTCTTTATTCTGCATCGATAGTATATAAAATCAATGAAATTGAACGTGATTTCAAATTTTCGTTTTTCGACGATACGCGTATATGTGCGAAAAATCGTATATACGATATGAAAGAATGTTAAAAACGTTGATTCCAATATAATATAGATGTTTGATCTTATGAAATGCACTGTTCTGAATCGATTGGTAACACTTTTCTAACTGTGGCACAAGTATTATTAAAGATTTCACGATTTAATCTTCGCATATACCGAAATTCGCGAATGTCGATTACGTTTTTCGACAAATATCATATGAAAACGCGTATTTAAACATAGTAGAAACGTTCTATTCTTGTTATATTCTTTATTCTGCATCGATAGAATATAAAATCAATGAAATTGAACGATATTTGAAGTTATCGTTTTTCGACGATACGCGTATATGAGCGAAAAATCATATATACGATATGAAAGAATGTTAAAAACTTTGATTCCAATATAAAATAGATGTTTGATCATATGAAATGCAATGTTCTGAATCGATTGGTAACATTGTTCTAACTGTGGCACAAGTATTATTAAAGATTTCACGATTTTATCTTCGCATATACCGAAATTCGCGTATGTCGATTAAGTTTTTCGACAATTATCATATGAAAACGCGGATTTAAACATAGCAGAAACGTTATACTCTTGTTATATTCTTTATTCTGCATCGATAGAATATAAAATCAATGAAATTGAACAAGAATTCAAGTTTTCGTTTTTCGACGATACGCGTATATAAGCGAAAAATCGTATATATGATATGAAAGAATGTTAAAAACTTTGATTCCACTATATAATAGATGTTTGATCTTATGAAATGCAATGTTCTGAATCGATTGCTAACATTTCTCAAACTCTGGCACAAGTATTATTAAAGATTTCAAGATTTTATCTTCGCATATACCGAAATTCGCGTATGTCTATTACGTTTTCCGACAATTATCATATGAGAACGCGTATTTAAACAAAGTATAAACGTTATATTATTGTTATATTCTTTATTCTGCATCGATAGAATATATAATCAATGAAATTGAACGTGATTTCAAGTTTTCGTTTTTCGACGATACGCGTATTTGAGCGAAAAATCGTATATACGACATGAGAGTATATTAAAAACTTTGATTCCAATATAAAATAGATATTTGATCTTATGAAATTCAATGTTCTGAATCGATTGGTAACATTTTTCTAACTGTGGCACAAGAATTATTAAAGATTTCACGATTTTATCTTCGCATATACCGAAATTCGCGTATGTCGATTTCGCTCTTCGACAATTATCATATGAAAACGCGAATTTAAACATAGTAAAACGATATATTCTTGTTATATTCTTTATTCTGCATCGATAGAATATAAAATCAATAAAATTGAACGAGATTTCAAGTTTTCGTTATTCGACGATACCCGTATATGAGCGAAAAATCGTATATACGATATGAAAGAATGTTAAAAACTTTGATTCCAATATAAAATAGGTGTTTGATCATATGAAATGCAATGTTCTGAATCGATTGGTAAAACTTTTCTAACTGTGGCACAAGTATTATTAAAGATTTCACGATTTTATCATCGCATATACCGAAATTCGCGTATGTCGAATAAGTTTTTCGACAATTATCATATGAAAACGCGTATTTAAACATAGTAAAAACGTTATATTCTTGTTATATTCTTTATCCTGCATCGATAGAATATAAAATCAATGAAATTGAACGAGATTTCAAGTTTTCGTTATTCGACGATACCCGTATATGAGCGAAAAATCGTATATACGATATGAAAGAATGTTAAAAACTTTGATTCCAATATAAAATAGATGTTTCATCTTATGAAATGCAATGTTCTGAATCGATTGGTAACATTTTTCTAACTGTGGCACAAGTACTATTTAATAATTCACGATTTTATCTTCGCATATACCGAAATTCCCGAATGTCGATTAGGTTTTTCGAAAATTATCATATGAAAACGCGTATTTAAACATAGTAAAAACGTTATATTCTTTATTCTGCATCGATAGTATATAAAATCAATGAAATTGAACGTGATTTCAAATTTTCGTTTTTCGACGATACGCGTATATGTGCGAAAAATCGTATATACGATATGAAAGAATGTTAAAAACGTTGATTCCAATATAATATAGATGTTTGATCTTATGAAATGCAATGTTCTGAATCGATTGGTAACATTGTTCTAACTGTGGCACAAGTATTATTAAAGATTTCACGATTTTATCTTCGCATATACCGAAATTCGCGTATGTCGATTAAGTTTTTCGACAATTATCATATGAAAACGCGGATTTAAACATAGCAGAAACGTTATACTCTTGTTATATTCTTTATTCTGCATCGATAGAATATAAAATCAATGAAATTGAACAAGAATTCAAGTTTTCGTTTTTCGACGATACGCGTATATAAGCGAAAAATCGTATATATGATATGAAAGAATGTTAAAAACTTTGATTCCACTATATAATAGATGTTTGATCTTCTGAAATGCAATGTTCTGAGTCGATTGGTAAATTTTTTCTAACTGTGACACAAGTATTATTAAAGATTTCACGATTTTATCTTCGCATATACCGAAATTCGCGTATGTCGATTACGTTTTTCGACAATTATCATATGAGAACGCGTATTTAAACAAAGTATAAACGTTATATTATTGTTATATTCTTTATTCTGCATCGATAGAATATAAAATCAATGAAATTGAACGAGATTTCAAGTTTTCGTTATTCGACGATACCCGTATATGAGCGAAAAATCGTATATACGATATGAAAGAATGTTAAAAACTTTGATTCCAATATAAAATAGATGTTTCATCTTATGAAATGCAATGTCCTGAATCGATTGGTAACATTTTTCTAACTGTGCCACAAGGATTATTAAAGATTTCACGATTTTATCTTCGCATATACCGAAATTCGCGTATGTCGATTAAGTTTTTCGACAATTATCATATGAAAACGCGAATTTAAACATAGTAAAAACGATATATTCTTGTTATATTCTTTATCCTGCAGCGATAGAATATAAAATGAATGAAATTGAACGAGATGTCAAGTTTTCGTTTTTTGACGATACCCGTATATGAGCGAAAAATCGTATATACGATGTGAAAGAATGTTAAAAACTTTGATTCCAATATAAAATAGATGTTTGATCTTATGAAATGCAATGTCCTGAATCGATTGGAAACATTTCTCTAACTGTGGCACAAGTATTATTAAAGATTTCACGATTTTATCTTCGCATATACCGAAATTCGCGTATGTCGATTACGTTTATCGACAATTATCATATGAAAACGCGTATTTAAACATAGTAAAAACGTTATATTCTTGTTATATTCTTTATCCTGCATCGATAGAATATAAACAATGAAATTGAACGAGATTTCAAGTTTTCGTTTTTCGACGATACGCGTATATGAGTGAAAATTCGTATATACGATATGAATGAATGTTAAAAACGTTGATTCCAATATAAAATAGATGTTTGATCTTATGAAATGCAATGTTCTGAATCGATTGGTACCACTTTTCTAACTGTGGCACAAGTATTATTAAAGATTTCACGATTTTATCTTCCCATATACCGAAATTCGCGTATGTCGAATACGTTTATCGACAATTATCATATGAAAACGCGTATTTAAACATAGTAGAAACGTTCTATTCTTGTTATATTCTTTATTCTGCATCGATAGAATATAAAATCAATGAAATTGAACGAGATTTGAAGTTTTCGTTTTTCGACGATACGCGTATATGAGCGAAAAATCATATATACGATATGAAAGAATGTTAAAAACTTTGCTTCCAATATAAAATAGATGTTTGATCTTATGAGATGCAATGTTCTGAAACGATTGGTAACATTTTTCAAACTGTGGCACAAGTATTAATAAAGATTTCACGTTTTTATCTTCGCATATACCGAAATTCGCGTATGTCGATTAAGTTTTTCGACAATTATCATATGAAAACGCGGATTTAAACATAGCAGAAACGTTATACTCTTGTTATATTCTTTATTCTGCATCGATAGAATATAAAATCAATGAAATTGAACAAGAATTCAAGTTTTCGTTTTTCGACGATACGCGTATATAAGCGAAAAATCGTATATACGATATGAGAGAATGTTAAAATCTTTGATTCCAATATAAAATAGATGTTTGATCTTATGAAATTCAATGTTCTGAATCGATTGGTAACATTTTTCTAACTGTGGCACAAGAATTATTAAAGATTTCACGATTTTATCTTCGCATATACCGAAATTCGCGTATGTCGATTACGCTTTTAGAAAATTATCATATGAAAACGCGAATTTAAACATAGTAAAACTTTATATTCTTGTTATATTCTTTATTCTGCATCGATAGAATATAAAATCAATGAAATTGAACGAGATTTCAAGTTTTCGTTTTTCGACGATACGCGTATATGATCGAAAAATCGAATATACGATATGAAAGAATGTTAAAAACTTTGATTCCAATATAAAATAGATCTTTGATCTTATGAAATGCAATGTTCTGAATCGATTGGTAACACTTTTCTAACTGTGGCACAAGTATTATTAAAGTTTTCACGATTTTATCATCGCATATACCGAAATTCGCGTATGTCGAATACGTTTTTCGACAATTATCAAATGAAAACGCGTATATAAACATAGTAAAAACGTTATATTCTTGTTATATTCTTTATTCTGCATCGATAGAATATAAAATAAATGAAATTGAACGAGATTTCAAGTTTCCGTTTTTCGACGATACGCGTATATGATCGAAAAATCGAATATACGATATGAAAGAATGTTAAAAACTTTGATTCCAATATAAAATAGATCTTTGATCTTATGAAATGCAATGTTCTGAATCGATTGGTAACATTTTTCTAACTGTGGCACAAGAATTATTAAAGATTTCACGATTTTATCTTCGCATATTCGGAAATTCGCGTATGTCGATTACGTTTTTCGACAATTATCATATGAAAACGCGTATTTAAACATAGTAAAAACGTTATATTTTTGTTATATTCTTTTTTCTGCATCGATAGAATATAAAATCAATGAAATTGAACGAGATTTCAAGTTTTCGTTTTTCGACGATACGCGTATATGAGCGAAAAATCGTATATACGATATGAAAGAATGTTAAAAACTTTAATTCCAATATAAAATAGATGTTTGATCTTATGAAATGCAATGTTCTGAGTCGATTGGTAAATTTTTTCTAACTGTGACACAAGTATTATTAAAGATTTCACGATTTTATCTTCGCATATACCGAAATTCGCGTATGTCGATTAAGTCTTTCGAAAATTATCATATGAAAACGCGTATTTAAACATAGTAAAAACGTTATATTCTTGTTATATTCTTTATCCTGCATCGATAGAATATAAAATAAATGAAATTGAACGAGATTTCAAGTTTTCGTTATTCGACGATACCCGTATATGAGCGAAAAATCGTATATACGATATGAAAGAATGTTAAAAACTTTGATTCCTATATAAAATAGGTGTTTGATCATATGAAATGCAATGTTCTGAATCGATTGGTAACACTTTTCTAACTGTGGCACAAGTATTATTAAAGATTTCACGATTTTATCATCGCATATACCGAAATTCGCGTATGTCGAATACGTTTTTCGACAATTATCATATGAAAACGCGTATTTAAACATAGTAAAAACGTTATATTCTTGTTATATTCTTTATCCTGCATCGATAGAATATAAAATCAATGACATTGAACTAGATTTCAAGTTTCCGTTATTCGACGATACCCGTATATGAGCGAAAAATCGTATATACGATATGAAAGAATGTTAAAAACTTTGATTCCAATATAAAATAGATGTTTCATCCTATGAAATGCAATGTCCTGAATCGATTGGTAACATTTATCTAACTGTGCCACAAGGATTATTAAAGATTTCACGATTTTGTCTTCGCATATACCGAAATTCGCGTATGTCGATTAAGTTTTTCGACAATTATCATATGAAAAACGCGGATTTAAATATAGTCAAAACCTTATATTCTTGTTATATTCTTTATTCTGCATCGATAGAATATAAAATCAATGAAATTGAACGAGATTTCAAGTTTTCGTTTTTCGACGATACGCGTATATGAGCGAAAAATCGTATATACGATATGAAAGAATGTTAAAAACTTTGATTCCAATATAAAATAGATGTTTGATCTTATGAAATGCAATGTCCCGAATCGATTGGAAACATTTCTCTAACTGTGGCACAAGTATTATTAAAGATTTCACGATTTAATCTTCGCATATACCGAAATTCGCGTATTTCGATTACGTTTTTCGACAATTATCATATGAAAAACGCGGATTTAAATATAGTCAAAACCTTATTTTCTTGTTATATTCTTTATTCTGCATCGATAGAATATAAAATCAATGAAATTGAACGAGATTTCAAGTTTTCGTTTTTCGACGATACGCGTATATGAGCGAAAAATCGTATATACGATATGAAAGAATGTTAAAAACTTTAATTCTAATATAAAATAGATGTTTGATCTTATGAAATGCAATGTTCTGAATCGATTGGTAACTTTTTTCTAACTGTGGCACAAGTATTATTAAAGATTTCACGATTTTATCTTCGCATATACCGAAATTCGCGTATGTCGATTACGTTTATCGACAATTATCATATGAAAACGCGTATTTAAACATAGTAAAAACGTTATATTCTTGTTATATTCTTTATCCTGCATCGATAGAATATAAAACAATGAAATTGAACGAGATTTCAAGTTTTCGTTTTTCGACGATACGCGTATATGAGTGAAAATTCGTATATACGATATGAATGAATGTTAAAAACGTTGATTCCAATATAAAATAGATGTTTGATCTTATGAAATGCAATGTTCTGAATCGATTGGTACCACTTTTCTAACTGTGGCACAAGTATTATTAACGATTTCTCGATTTTATCTTCCCATATACCGAAATTCGCGTATGTCGATTAGGTTTTTCGACAATTATCATATGAAAACGCGAATTTAAACATAGCAGAAACGTTATATTCTTGTTATATTCTTTTTTCTGCATCGATAGAATATAAAATAAATGAAATTGAACGAGATTTCAAGTTTTCGTTTTTCGACGATACGCGTATATGATCGAAAAATCGAATATACGATATGAAAGAATGTTAAAAACTTTGATTCCAATATAAAATAGATCTTTGATCTTATGAAATGCAATGTTCTGAATCGATTGGTAACATTTTTCTAACTGTGGCACAAGAATTATTAAAGATTTCACGATTTTATCTCCGCATATTCGGAAATTCGCGTATGTCGATTAAGTTTTTCGACAATTATCATATGAAAAACGCGGATTTAAATATATTCAAAACCTTATATTCTTGTTATATTCTTTATTCTGCATCGATAGAATATAAAATCAATGAAATTGAACGAGATTTCAAGTTTTCGTTTTTCGACGATACGCGTATATGAGCGAAAAATCGTATATACGATATGAAAGAATGTTAAAAACTTTGATTCCAATATAAAATAGATGTTTGATCTTATGAAATGCAATGTCCCGAATCGATTGGAAACATTTCTCTAACTGTGGCACAAGTATTATTAAAGATTTCACGATTTAATCTTCGCATATACCGAAATTCGCGTATTTCGATTACGTTTTTCGACAATTATCATATGAAAAACGCGGATTTAAATATAGTCAAAACCTTATTTTCTTGTTATATTCTTTATTCTGCATCGATAGAATATAAAATCAATGAAATTGAACGAGATTTCAAGTTTTCGTTTTTCGACGATACGCGTATATGAGCGAAAAATCGTATATACGATATGAAAGAATGTTAAAAACTTTAATTCCAATATAAAATAGATGTTTGATCTTATGAAATGCAATGTTCTGAATCGATTGGTAACTTTTTTCTAACTGTGGCACAAGTATTATTAAAGATTTCACGATTTTATCTTCGCATATACCGAAATTCGCGTATGTCGATTACGTTTATCGACAATTATCATATGAAAACGCGTATTTAAACATAGTAAAAACGTTATATTCTTGTTATATTCTTTATCCTGCATCGATAGAATATAAAACAATGAAATTGAACGAGATTTCAAGTTTTCGTTTTTCGACGATACGCGTATATGAGTGAAAATTCGTATATACGATATGAATGAATGTTAAAAACGTTGATTCCAATATAAAATAGATGTTTGATCTTATGAAATGCAATGTTCTGAATCGATTGGTACCACTTTTCTAACTGTGGCACAAGTATTATTAAAGATTTCACGATTTTATCTTCCCATATACCGAAATTCGCGTATGTCGATTAGGTTTTTCGACAATTATCATATGAAAACGCGGATTTAAACATAGCAGAAACGTTATACTCTTGTTATATTCTTTATTCTGCATCGATAGAATATAAAATCAATGAAATTGAACAAGAATTCAAGTTTTCGTTTTTCGACGATACGCGTATATAAGCGAAAAATCGTATATACGATATGAGAGAATGTTAAAATCTTTGATTCCAATATAAAATAGATGTTTGATCTTATGAAATTCAATGTTCTGAATCGATTGGTAACATTTTTCTAACTGTGGCACAAGAATTATTAAGGATTTCACGATTTTATCTTCGCATATACCGAAATTCGCGTATGTCGATTACGCTTTTAGACAATTATCATATGAAAACGCGAATTTAAACATAGTAAAACGTTATATTCTTGTTATATTCTTTATTCTGCATCGATAGAATATAAAATCAATGAAATTGAACGAGATTTCAAGTTTTCGTTTTTCGACGATACGCGTATATGATCGAAAAATCGAATATACGATATGAAAGAATGTTAAAAACTTTGATTCCAATATAAAATAGATCTTTGATCTTATGAAATGCAATGTTCTGAATCGATTGGTAACACTTTTCTAACTGTGGCACAAGTATTATTAAAGTTTTCACGATTTTATCATCGCATATACCGAAATTCGCGTAAGTCGAATACATTTTTCGACAATTATCAAATGAAAACGCGTATTTAAACATAGTAAAAACGTTATATTCTTGTTATATTCTTTTTTCTGCATCGATAGAATATAAAATAAATGAAATTGAACGAGATTTCAAGTTTTCGTTTTTCGACGATACGCGTATATGATCGAAAAATCGAATATACGATATGAAAGAATTTTAAAAACTTTGATTCCAATATAAAATAGATCTTTGATCTTATGAAATGCAATGTTCTGAATCGATTGGTAACATTTTTCTAACTGTGGCACAAGAATTATTAAAGATTTCACGATTTTATCTCCGCATATTCGGAAATTCGCGTATGTCGATTACGTTTTTCGACAATTATCATATGAAAACGCGTATTTAAACATAGTAAAAACGTTATATTTTTGTTATATTCTTTTTTCTGCATCGATAGAATATAAAATCAATGAAATTGAACGAGATTTCAAGTTTTCGTTTTTCGACGATACGCGTATATGAGCGAAAAATCGTATATACGATATGAAAGAATGTTAAAAACTTTAATTCCAATATAAAATAGATGTTTGATCTTATGAAATGCAATGTTCTGAGTCGATTGGTAAATTTTTTCTAACTGTGACACAAGTATTATTAAAGATTTCACGATTTTATCTTCGCATATACCGAAATTCGCGTATGTCGATTACGTATTTCGCCAATTATCATATGAAAACGCGAATTTAAAAATATAAAAAAAGGCTATATTCTTGTTATATTCTTTATCCTGCATCGATAGAATATAAAATCAATGAAATTGAACGAGATTTCAAGTTTTCGTTATTCGACGATACCCGTATATGAGCGAAAAATCGTATATACGATATGAAAGAATGTTAAAAACTTTGATTCTAATATAAAATAGATGTTTCATCTAATGAAATGCAATGTCCTGAATCGATTGGTAACATTTATCTAACTGTGCCACAAGGATTATTAAAGATTTCACGATTTTATCTTCGCATATACCGAAATTCGCGTATGTCGATTAAGTTTTTCGACAATTATCATATGAAAACGCGAATTTAAACATAGTAAAAACGTTATATTCTTGTTATATTCTTTATCCTGCATCGATAGAATATAAAATCAATGAAATTGAACTAGATTTTAAGTATTCGTTTTTCGACGATACCCGTATATGAGCGAAAAATCGTATATACGATATGAAAGAATGTTAAAAACTTTGATTCCAATATAAAATAGATGTTTCATCTTATGAAATGCAATGTCCTGAATCGATTGGTAACATTTATCTAACTGTGCCACAAGGATTATTAAAGATTTCACGATTTTATCTTCGCATATACCGAAATTCGCGTATGTCGATTAAGTTTTTCGACAATTATCATATGAAAACGCGTATTTAAACATAGTAAAAACGTTTTATTCTTGTTATATTCTTTATTCTGCATCGATAGAATATAAAATCAATGAAATTGAACAAGAATTCAAGTTTTCGTTTTTCGACGATACGCGTATATAAGCGAAAAATCGTATATACGATATGAGAGAATGTTAAAATCTTTGATTCCAATATAAAATAGATGTTTGATCTTATGAAATTCAATGTTCTGAATCGATTGGTAACATTTTTCTAACTGTGGCACAAGAATTATTAAAGATTTCACGATTTTATCTTCGCATATACCGAATTTCGCGTATGTCGATTACGCTTTTAGACAATTATCATATGAAAACGCGAATTTAAACATAGTAAAACGTTATATTCTTGTTATATTCTTTATTCTGCATCGATAGAATATAAAATCAATGAAATTGAACGAGATTTCAAGTTTTCGTTTTTCGACGATACGCGTATATGATCGAAAAATCGAATATACGATATGAAAGAATGTTAAAAACTTTGATTCCAATATAAAATAGATCTTTGATCTTATGAAATGCAATGTTCTGAATCGATTGGTAACACTTTTCTAACTGTGGCACAATTATTATTAAAGTTTTCACGATTTTATCATCGCATATACCGAAATTCGCGTATGTCGAATACGTTTTTCGACAATTATCAAATGAAAACGCGTATTTAAACATAGTAAAAACGTTATATTCTTGTTATATTCTTTTTTCTGCATCGATAGAATATAAAATAAATGAAATTGAACGAGATTTCAAGTTTTCGTTTTTCGACGATACGCGTATATGATCGAAAAATCGAATATACGATATGAAAGAATGTTAAAAACTTTGATTCCAATATAAAATAGATCTTTGATCTTATGAAATGCAATGTTCTGAATCGATTGGTAACATTTTTCTAACTGTGGCACAAGAATTATTAAAGATTTCACGATTTTATCTCCGCATATTCGGAAATTCGCGTATGTCGATTACGTTTTTCGACAATTATCATATGAAAACGCGTATTTAAACATAGTAAAAACGTTATATTTTTGTTATATTCTTTTTTCTGCATCGATAGAATATAAAATCAATGAAATTGAACGAGATTTCAAGTTTTCGTTTTTCGACGATACGCGTATATGAGCGAAAAATCGTATATACGATATGAAAGAATGTTAAAAACTTTAATTCCAATATAAAATAGATGTTTGATCTTATGAAATGCAATGTTCTGAGTCGATTGGTAAATTTTTTCTAACTGTGACACAAGTATTATTAAAGATTTCACGATTTTATCTTCGCATATACCGAAATTCGCGTATGTCGATTACGTTTTTCGACAATTATCATATGAAAACGCGAATTTAAAAATAGTAAAAACGGTATATTCTTGTTATATTCTTTATTCTGCATCGATAGAATATAAAATCAATGAAATTGAACGAGATTTCAAGTTTTCGTTATTCGACGATACCCGTATATGAGCGAAAAATCGTATATACGATATGAAAGAATGTTAAAAACTTTGATTCTAATATAAAATAGATGTTTCATCTAATGAAATGCAATGTCCTGAATCGATTGGTAACATTTATCTAACTGTGCCACAAGGATTATTAAAGATTTCACGATTTTATCTTCGCATATACCGAAATTCGCGTATGTCGATTAAGTTTTTCGACAATTATCATATGAAAACGCGAATTTAAACATAGTAAAAACGTTATATTCTTGTTATATTCTTTATCCTGCATCGATAGAATATAAAATCAATGAAATTGAACTAGATTTCAAGTATTCGTTATTCGACGATACCCGTATATGAGCGAAAAATCGTATATACGATATGAAAGAATGTTAAAAACTTTGATTCCATTATAAAATAGATGTTTCATCTTATGAAATGCAATGTCCTGAATCGATTGGTAACATTTATCTAACTGTGCCACAAGGATTATTAAAGATTTCACGATTTTATCTTCGCATATACCGAAATTCGCGTATGTCGATTAAGTTTTTCGACAAATATCATATGAAAAACGCGGATTTAAATATAGTCAAAACCTTATATTCTTGTTATATTCTTTATTCTGCATCGATAGAATATAAAATCAATGAAATTGAACGAGATTTCAAGTTTTCGTTTTTCGACGATACGCGTATATGAGCGAAAAATCGTATATACGATATGAAAGAATGTTAAAATCTTTAATTCCAATATAAAATAGATGTTTGATCTTATGAAATGCAATGTTCTGAATCGATTGGTAACTTTTTTCTAACTGTGGCACAAGTATTATTAAAGATTTCACGATTTTATCTTCCCATATACCGAAATTCGCGTATGTCGAATACGTTTATCGACAATTATCATATGAAAACGCGTATTTAAACATAGTAAAAACGTTTTATTCTTGTTATATTTTTTATTCTGCATCGATATAATATAAAATCAATGAAATTGATAGAGAATTCAAGTTTTCGTTTTTCGACGATACGCGTATATGAGCGAAAAATCGTATATACGATATGAAAGATTGTTAAAAACTTTGATTCCAATATAAAATTGATGTTTGATATTATGAAATGCAATGTTCTGAATCGATTGGTAACATTGTTCTAACTGTGGCACAAGTATTATTAAAGATTTCACGATTTTATCTTCGCATATACCGAAATTCGCGTATGTCGATTAGGTTTTTCGACAATTATCATATGAAAACGCGTATTTAAACATAGCAGAAACGTTATACTCTTGTTATATTCTTTATTCTGTATCGATAGAATATAAAATCAATGAAATTGAACAAGAATTCAAGTTTTGGTTTTTCGACGATACGCGTATATGAGCGAAAAATCGTATATACGATATGAGAGAATGTTAAAAACTTTGATTCCAATATAAAATGAGATGTTTGATCTTATGAAATGCAATGTTCTGAATCGATTGGTAACATTTATCTAACTGTGCCACAAGGATTATTAAAGATTTCACGATTTTATCTTCGCATATACCGAAATTCGCGTATGTCGATTAAGTTTTGCGACAATTATCATATGAAAACGCGAATTTAAACATAGTAAAAACGTTATATTCTTGTTATATTCTTTATCCTGCATCGATAGAATATAAAATGAATGAAATTGAACGAGATATCAAGTTTTCGTTTTTTGACGAAACCCGTATATGAGCGAAAAATCGTATATACGATATGAAAGAATGTTAAAAACTTTGATTCCAATATAAAATAGATGTTTGATCTTATGAAATGCAATGTCCCGAATCGATTGGAAACATTTCTCTAACTGTGGCACAAGTATTATTAAAGATTTCACGATTTTATCTTCGCATATACCGAAATTCGCGTATGTCGATTACGTTTTTCGACAATTATCATATGAAAAACGCGGATTTAAATATAGTCAAAACCTTATATTCTTGTTATATTCTTTATTCTGCATCGATAGAATATAAAATCAATGAAATTGAACGAGATTTCAAGTTTTCGTTTTTCGACGATACGCGTATATGAGCGAAAAATCGTATATACGATATGAAAGAATGTTAAAAACTTTAATTCCAATATAAAATAGATGTTTGATCTTATGAAATGCAATGTTCTGAATCGAATGGTAACTTTTTTCTAACTGTGGCACAAGTATTATTAAAGATTTCACGATTTTATCTTCGCATATACCGAAATTCGCGTATGTCGATTACGTTTATCGACAATTATCATATGAAAACGCGTATTTAAACATAGTAGAAACGTTCTATTCTTGTTATATTCTTTATTCTGCATCGATAGAATATAAAATCAATGAAATTGAACGAGATTTCAAGTTTTCGTTTTTCGACGATACGCGTATATGAGCGAAAAATCATATATACGATATGAAAGAATGTTAAAAACTTTGATTCCAATATAAAATAGATGTTTGATCATATGAAATGCAATGTCCAGAATCGATTGGTAACATTGTTCTAACTGTGGCACAAGTATTATTAAAGATTTCACGATTTTATCTTCGCATATACCGAAATTCGCGTATGTCGATTAGGTTTTTCGACAATTATCATATGAAAACGCGGATTTAAACATAGCAGAAACGTTATACTCTTGTTATATTCTTTATTCTGCATCGATAGAATATAAAATCAATGAAATTGAACAAGAATTCAAGTTTTCGTTTTTCGACGATACGCGTATATAAGCGAAAAATCGTATATACGATATGAGAGAATGTTAAAATCTTTGATTCCAATATAAAATAGATGTTTGATCTTATGAAATTCAATGTTCTGAATCGATTGGTAACATTTTTCTAACTGTGGCACAAGAATTATTAAAGATTTCACGATTTTATCTTCGCATATACCGAAATTCGCGTATGTCGATTAGGCTTTTCGACAATTATCATATGAAAACGCGAATTTAAACATAGTAAAACGTTATATTCTTGTTATATTCTTTATTCTGCATCGATAGAATATAAAATCAATGAAATTGAACGAGATTTCAAGTTTTCGTTTTTGGACGATACGCGTATATGATCGAAAAATCGAATATACGATATGAAAGAATGTTAAAAACTTTGATTCCAATATAAAATAGATCTTTGATCTTATGAAATGCAATGTTCTGAATCGATTGGTAACATTTTTCTAACTGTGGCACAAGAATTATTAAAGATTTCACGATTTTATCTTCGCATATTCGGAAATTCGCGTATGTCGATTACGTTTTTCGACAATTATCATATGAAAACGCGTATTTAAACATAGTAAAAACGTTATATTTTTGTTATATTCTTTTTTCTGCATCGATAGAATATAAAATCAATGAAATTGAACGAGATTTCAAGTTTTCGTTTTTCGACGATACATGTATATGAGCGAAAAATCGTATATACGATATGAAAGAATGTTAAAAACTTTAATTCCAATATAAAATAGATGTTTGATCTTATGAAATGCAATGTTCTGAGTCGATTGGTAAATTTTTTCTAACTGTGACACAAGTATTATTAATGATTTCACGATTTTATCTTCGCATATACCGAAATTCGCGTATGTCGATTACGTTTTTCGACAATTATCATATGAAAACGCGAATTTAAAACTAGTAAAAACGTTATATTCTTGTTATATTCTTTATCCTGCATCGATAGAATATAAAATCAATGAAATTGAACGAGATTTCAAGTTTTCGTTATTCGACGATACCCGTATATGAGCGAAAAATCGTATATACGATATGAAAGAATGTTAAAAACTTTGATTCCAATATAAAATAGATGTTTCATCTTCTGAAATGCAATGTCCTGAATCGATTGGTAACATTTATCTAACTGTGCCACAAGGATTATTAAAGATTTCACGATTTTATCTTCGCATATACCGAAATTCGCGTATGTCGATTAAGTTTTTCGACAATTATCATATGAAAACGCGAATTTAAACATAGTAAAAACGTTATATTCTTGTTATATTCTTTATCCTGCATAGATAGAATATAAAATGAATGAAATTGAACGAGATATCAAGTTTTGGTTTTTTGACGATACCCGTATATAAGCGAAAAATCGTATATACGATATGAAAGAATGTTAAAAACTTTGATTCCAATATAAAATAGATGTTTGATCTTATGAAATGCAATGTCCTGAATCGATTGGAAACATTTCTCTAACTGTGGCACAAGTATTATTAAAGATTTCACGAATTTATCTTCGCATATACCGAAATTCGCGTATGTCGATTACGTTTTTCGACAATTATAATATGAAAACGCGTATTTAAACATAGTAAAAACGTTATATTCTTGTTATATTCTTTATCCTGCATCGATAGAATATAAAATAAATGAAATTGAACGAGATTTCAAGTTTTCGTTTTTCGACGATACGCGTATATGATCGAAAAATCGAATATACGATATGAAAGAATGTTAAAAACTTTGATTCCAATATAAAATAGATCTTTGATCTTATGAAATGCAATGTTCTGAATCGATTGGTAACATTTTTCTAACTGTGGCACAAGAATTATTAAAGATTTCACGATTTTATCTTCGCATATTCGGAAATTCGCGTATGTCGATTACGTTTTTCGACAATTATCATATGAAAACGCGTATTTAAACATAGTAAAAACGTTATATTTTTGTTATATTCTTTTTTCTGCATCGATAGAATATAAAATCAATGAAATTGAACGAGATTTCAAGTTTTCGTTTTTCGACGATACGCGTATATGAGCGAAAAATCGTATATACGATATGAAAGAATATTAAAAACTTTAATTCCAATATAAAATAGATGTTTGATCTTCTGAAATGCAATGTTCTGAGTCGATTGGTAAATTTTTTCTAACTGTGACACAAGTATTATTAAAGATTTCACGATTTTATCTTCGCATATACCGAAATTCGCGTATGTCGATTACGTTTTTCGACAATTATCATATGAAAACGCGAATTTAAAACTAGTAAAAACGGTATATTCTTGTTATATTCTTTATCCTGCATCGATAGAATATAAAATCAATGAAATTGAACGAGATTTCAAGTTTTCGTTATTCGACGATACCCGTATATGAGCGAAAAATCGTATATACGATATGAAAGAATGTTAAAAACTTTGATTCCAATATAAAATAGATGTTTCATCTAATGAAATGCAATGTCCTGAATCGATTGGTAACATTTATCTAACTGTGCCACAAGGATTATTAAAGATTTCACGATTTTATCTTCGCATATACCGAAATTCGCGTATGTCGATTAAGTTTTTCGACAATTATCATATGAAAACGCGAATTTAAACATAGTAAAAACGATATATTCTTGTTATATTCTTTATCCTGCAGCGATAGAATATAAAATGAATGAAATTGAACGAGATGTCAAGTTTTCGTTTTTTGACGATACCCGTATATGAGCGAAAAATCGTATATACGATGTGAAAGAATGTTAAAAACTTTGATTCCAATATAAAATAGATGTTTGATCTTATGAAATGCAATGTCCTGAATCGATTGGAAACATTTCTCTAACTGTGGCACAAGTATTATTAAAGATTTCACGAATTTATCTTCGCATATACCGAAATTCGCGTATGTCGATTAGGTTTTTCGACAATTATCATATGAAAACGCGTATTTAAACATAGCAGAAACGTTATACTCTTGTTATATTCTTTATTCTGTATCGATAGAATATAAAATCAATGAAATTGAACAAGAATTCAAGTTTTGGTTTTTCGACGATACGCGTATATGAGCGAAAAATCGTATATACGATATGAGAGAATGTTAAAAACTTTGATTCCAATATAAAATGAGATGTTTGATCTTATGAAATGCAATGTTCTGAATCGATTGGTAACATTTTTCTAACTGTGGCACAAGTATTATTAAAGATTTCACGATTTTATCTTCGCATATCCCGAAATTCGCGTATGTCGATTACGCTTTTCGACAATTATCATATGAAAACGCGTATTTAAACATAGTAAAAATGTTATATTCTTGTTATATTCTTTATTCTGCATCGATAGAATATAAAATCAATGAAATTGAACGAGGTTTCAAGTTTTCGTTTTTCGACGATACGCGTATATGATCGAAAAATCGAATATACGATATGAAAGAATGTTAAAAACTTTGATTCCAATATAAAATAGATCTTTGATCTTATGAAATGCAATGTTCTGAATCGATTGGTGACATTTTTCTAACTGTGGCACAAGAATTATTAAAGATTTCACGATTTCATCTTCGCATATACGGAAATTCGCGTATGTCGATTACGTTTTTCGACAATTATCATATGAAAAGGCGTATTTAAACATAGTAAAAACGTTATATTTTTGTTATATTCTTTTTTCTGCATCGATAGAATATAAAATCAATGAAATTGAACGAGATTTCAAGTTTTCGTTTTTCGACGATACGCGTATATGAGAGAAAAATCGTATATACGATATGAAAGAATGTTAAAAACTTTAATTCCAATAAAAAATAGATGTTTGTTCTTATGAAATGCAATGTTCTGAATCGATTGGTAACTTTTTTCTAACTGTGGCACAAGTATTATTAAAGATTTCACGATTTTATCTTCGCATATACCGAAATTCGCGTATGTCGATTACGTTTTTCGACAATTATCATATGAAAACGCGAATTTGAACATAGTAAAAGCGTTATATTCTTGTTATATTCTTTATCCTGGATCGATAGAATATAAAATCAATGAAATTGAACGAGATTTCAAGTTTTCGTTATTCGACGATACCCGTATATGAGCGAAGAATCGTATATACGATATGAAAGAATGTTAAAAACTTTGATTCCAATATAAAATAGATGTTTCATCTTATGAAATGCAATGTCCTGAATCAATTGGTAACATTTATCTAACTGTGCCACAAGTATTATTAAAGATTTCACGATTTTATCTTCGCATATACCGAAATTCGCGTATGTCGATTACGTTTTTCGACAATTATCATATGAAAACGCGAATTTAAACATAGTAAAAACGTTATATTATTGTTATATTCTTTATCCAGCATCGATAGAATATAAAATGAATGAAATTGAACGAGATATCAAGTTTTCGTTTTTTGACGATACCCGTATATGAGCGAAAAATCGTATATACGGTATGAAAGAATGTTAAAAACTTCGATTCCAATATAAAATAGATGTTTGATCTTATGAAATGCAATGTCCTGAATCGATTGGAAACATTTTTCTAACTGTGGCACAAGTATTATTAAAAATTTCACGATTTTATCTTCGCATATACCGAAATTCGCGTATGTCGATTACGTTTTTCGACTATTATCATATGAAAAACGCGTATTTAAACATAGTCAAAACGTTATATTCTTGTTATATTCTTTATTCTGCATCGATAGAATATAAAATCAATGAAATTGAACGAGATTTCAAGTTTTCGTTTTTCGACGATACGCGTATATGAACGAATATTCGTATATACGATATGAATGAATGTTAAAATCTTTGATTTCAATATAAAATAGATGTTTGATCTTATGAAATGCAATGTTCTGAATCGATTGGTAACATTTTTCTAACTGTGGCATAAGTATTATTAAAGATTTCACGATTTTATCTTCGCATATAACGAAATTCGCGTATGTCGATTACGTTTTTCGACAATTATCATATGAAAACGCGTATTTAAACATAGTAAAAACGTTATATTCTTGTTATATTCTTTATTCTGCATCGATAGAATATAAAATCAATGAAATTGAACGAGATTTCAAGTTTTCGTTTTTCGACGATACCCGTATATGAGCGAAGAATCGTATATACGATATGAAAGAATGTTAAAAACTTTGATTCCAATATAAAATAGATGTTTCATCTTATGAAATGCAATGTCCTGAATCAATTGGTAACATTTATCTAACTGTGCCACAAGTATTATTAAAGATTTCACGATTTTATCTTCGCATATACCGAAATTCGCGTATGTCGATTACGTTTTTCGACAATTATCATATGAAAACGCGAATTTAAACATAGTAAAAACGTTATATTATTGTTATATTCTTTATCCAGCATCGATAGAATATAAAATGAATGAAATTGAACGAGATATCAAGTTTTCGTTTTTTGACGATACCCGTATATGAGCGAAAAATCGTATATACGGTATGAAAGAATGTTAAAAACTTCGATTCCAATATAAAATAGATGTTTGATCTTATGAAATGCAATGTCCTGAATCGATTGGAAACATTTTTCTAACTGTGGCACAAGTATTATTAAAAATTTCACGATTTTATCTTCGCATATACCGAAATTCGCGTATGTCGATTACGTTTTTCGACTATTATCATATGAAAAACGCGTATTTAAACATAGTCAAAACGTTATATTCTTGTTATATTCTTTATTCTGCATCGATAGAATATAAAATCAATGAAATTGAACGAGATTTCAAGTTTTCGTTTTTCGACGATACGCGTATATGAACGAATATTCGTATATACGATATGAATGAATGTTAAAATCTTTGATTTCAATATAAAATAGATGTTTGATCTTATGAAATGCAATGTTCTGAATCGATTGGTAACATTTTTCTAACTGTGGCATAAGTATTATTAAAGATTTCACGATTTTATCTTCGCATATAACGAAATTCTCGTATGTCGATTACGTTTTTCGACAATTATCATATGAAAACGCGTATTTAAACATAGTAAAAACGTTATATTATGTTATATTCTTTATTCTTCATCGATTGAATATAAAATCAATGAAATTGAACGAGATTTCAAGTTTTCGTTCTTCGACGATACGCGTATATGAGCGAAATATCGTATATATGATATGAAAGAATGTTAAAAACTTTGATTCCAATATAAAATAGATGTTTGATCTTATGAAATGCAATGTTCTGAATCGATTGGTAACATTTTTCTAACTGTGGCACAAGTATTATTAAAGATTTCACGATTTTATCTTCGCATATAACGAAATTCGCGTATGTCGATTACGTTTTTCGACAATTATCATATGAAAACGCGTATTTAAACATAGTAAAAACGTTATATTCTTGTTATATTCTTTATTCTGC
Source organism: Vespa crabro (assembly GCF_910589235.1). Lineage (NCBI taxonomy): Eukaryota > Metazoa > Arthropoda > Insecta > Hymenoptera > Vespidae > Vespa > Vespa crabro. The sequence continues at coordinate 10,510,885 of NC_060961.1, forward strand.
ATCGATAGAATATAAAATCAATGAAATTGAACGAGATTTCAAGTTTTCGTTTTCGACGATACGCGTATATGAGCGAAAAATCGTATATACGATATGAAAGAATGTTAAAATCTTTGATTACAATATAAAATAGATGTTTGATCTTATGAAATGCAAAGTTCTGAATCGATTGGTAACATTTTTCTAACTGTGGCACAAGTATTATTAAAGATGTCACGATTTTTTCTTCGCATATACCGAAATTCGCGTATGTCGATTATGTTTTTCGACAATTATCATATGAAAACGCGTATTTAAACATAGTAAAAACGTTATATTCTTGTTATACTCTTTATTCTGCATCGACAGAATATAAAATGAATGAAATTGAACGAGATTTCAAGTTTTCGTTTTCGTAGATACGCGTATATGAGCGAAAAATCGTGTATACGATATGAAAGAATGTTAAAATCTTTGATTTCAATATAAAATAGATGTTTGATCTTATGAAATGCAATGTTCTGAATCGATTGGTAACATTTTTCTAACTGTGGCATAAGTATTATTAAAGATTTCACGATTTTATCTTCGCATATAACGAAATTCTAGTATGTCGATTACGTTTTTCGACAATTATCATATGAAAACGCGTATTTAAACATAGTAAAAACGTTATATTCTTGTTATATTCTTTATTCTGCATCGTTAGAATATAAAGTCAATGAAATTGAACGAGATTTCAAGTTTTCGTTTTTCGATGATACGCGTATATGAGCGAAAAATCGTATAAACGATATTAATGAATGTTAAAAACTTTGATTCCAATATAAAATAGATGTTTCATCTTATGAAATACAATGTTCTGAATCGATTGGTAACATTTTTCTAACTGTGGCACTAGTATTATTAAAGATTTCAAGATTTTATTTTCGGATATACCGAAATTCGCGTATGTCGATTATGTTTTTCGACAATTATCATATGAAAGCGCGTATTTAAACATAGTATAAACGTTATATTCTTGTTATATTGTTTACTCTGCATCGATAGAATAAAAAATCAATGAAATTGAACGAGATTTCAAGTTTTCGTTTTTCGACGATACGCGTACATGAGCGAAAAATCGTATATACGATATAAAAAGAATATTAAAAACTTTGATTCCAATATAAAATAGATGTTTGATCTTATGAAATGCAATGTTCTGAATCGATTGGTAAAATTTTTCTAACTGTGGCACAAAAATTATTAAAGATTTCACGATTTTATCTTCGCATATACAGAAATTCGCGTATGTCGATTACGTTTTTCGACAATTATCATATGAAAACGCGTATTTAAACATAGTAAAAACGTTATATTCTTGTTATATTCTTTATTCTGCATCGATAGAATCTAAAATCAATGAAATTGAATGAGAATTCAATTATCGTTTTTCGACGATACGCGTATATGAGCGAAAAATCGTATATACGATATGAAAGAATGTTAAAAACTTTGATTCCAATATAAAATAGATGTTTGATCTTATGAAATGCAATGTTCTGAATCGATTGAGAGCATTTTTCTAACTGTGGCACAAGTATTATTAAAGATCTCACGATTTTATCTTCGCATATACCGAAATTCGCATATGTCGATTAGGTTTTTCGAAAATTATCATACGAAAACGCGTATTTAAACATAGTAAAAACGTTATATTCTAGTTATATTCTTTATTCTGCATCGGTAGAATATAAAATCAATGAAATTGAACGAGATTTCAAGTTTTCGATATTCGACGATACGCGTATATGAGCGAAAAATCGTATATACGATATGAAAGATTGTTAAAACTTTGATTCCAGTATATATTAGATGTTGATCTTATGAAATGCAATGTTCTGAATCGATTTGTAACATTTTTCTAACTGTGGCACAAGTATTATTAAAGAATTCACGATTTTATCTTCACATATACCGAAAATCGCGTATGTTGATTACGTTTTTCGACAATTATCATATGAAAACGCGTATTTAAACATAGTAAAAACGTTATATTCTTGTTATATTCTTTATTCTGCATCGGCAGAATCTAAAATCAATGAAATTGAACGACATTTCAAGTTTTCGTTTTTGGACGATACGCGTATATGAGCGAAAAATCCTATAAACGATATGAAAGAATGTTAAAAACCTTGATTCCAATATAAAATAGATATTTGATCTTATGAAATGCAATGTTCTGAATCGATTGGTAACATTTTTCTAACTGTGGCACAAGTATTATTAAAGATTTCATGATTTCATCTTCGCATATACCGAAATTCGCGTATGTCGATTAAGTTTTCGAAAATTATCATATGAAAACGCGTATTTAAACATAGTAAAAATGTTATATTCTTGTTATATTCTTTTTTCTGCATCGATAGAATATAAAATCAATGAAATTGTACGAGATTACAAGTTTTCGTGAGTGGACGATACGCGTATATGAGCGAAAAAACGTATATACGATATGAAAGAATATTAAAAACTTTGATTCCAATATAAAATATATGTTTGATCTCATGAAATGCAATGTTCAGAATCGATTGGTAACATTTTTATAACTGTGGCACAAGTATTATTAAAGATTTCACGATTTTATATTCGCATATACCGAAATTCGCGTATGTCGATTACGTTTTTCGACAATTATCATATGAAAACGCGTATTTAAACATAGTAAAAACGTTATATTCTTGTTATATTCTTTATTCTGCATCGATAGAATATAAAATCAATGAAATTGAACGAGATTTCAAGTTTTCGCTTTTCGACGATACGCGTATATGAGCGAAATATCGTATATAAGATATGAAAGAATTCTAAAAACTTTGATTCCAATATAAAATAGATGTTTGATCTTATGAAATGCAATGTTCTAAATCGATTGGTAACATTTTTCTAACTGTGGCACAAGTATTATTAAAGATTTAACGTTTTTATCTTCGCATATACCGAAATTCGCGTATGTCGATTACGTTTTTCGACAATTATCATATGAAAACGCGTATTTAAACATAGTAAAAACGTTATATTCTTGTTATATTCTTTATTCTGCATCGATAGAATATAAAATCAATGAAATTGAACGAGATTTCAAGTTTTCGTTTTTCGACGATACGCGTATATGAGCGAAAAATCGTATAAACGATATTAAAGAATGTTAAAAACTTTGATTCCAATATAAAATAGATGTTTGATCTTATGAAATGCAATGTTCTGAACCGATTGGTAACATTTTTCTAACTGTGGCACTAGTGGTATTAAAGATTTCACGATTTTATCTTCGCATAAACCGAAATTCGCGTATGTCGATTAAGTTTTTCGACAATTATCATATGAAAACGCGTATTTAAACATAGTAATAACGTTATATTCTTGTTATATTCTTTATTCTGCATCGATAGAATATAAAATCAATGAACTTGAACGAGATTTCAAGTTCTCGTTTTTCGACGATACGCGTATATGAGCGAAAAATCATATATACGATATGAAAGAATGTTAAAATGTTTTATTCCAATATAAAATAGATGTTTGTTCCTATGAAATGCAATGTTCTGAATCGATTGGTAAGATTTTTCTAACTGTGGCACAAGTATTATTAAAGATTTCACGATTTTATCATCGCATATACCGAAATGCGCGTATGTCGATTACGTTTTTCGACAATTATCATATGAAAACGCGTATTTAAATATAGTAAAAACGTTATATTCTTGTTATATTCTTTATTCTGCATCGATAGAATATAAAATCAATGAAATTGAACGAGATTTCAAGTTTTCGTTTTTCGACGATACGCGTATATGAGCGAAAAATCGTATATAGGATATGAAAGAATGTTAAAAACTTTGATTCCAATATAAAATAGATGTTTGATCTTATGAAATGCAATGTTCTAAATCGATTGGTAACATTGTTCTAACTGTGGCACAAGTATTATTAAAGATTTCACGATTTTATCTTCGCATATACCGAAATTCGCGTATGTCGATTATGTTTTTCGACAATTATCATATGAAAACGCGTATTTAAACATAGTAAAAACGTTATATTCTTGTTATATTCTTTATTCTGCATCGAGAGAATATAAAATCAATGAAATTGAACGAGATTTCAAGTTTTCGCTTTTCGACGATACGCGTATATGAGCGAAATATCGTATATACGATATGAAAGAATTTTAAAAACTTTGATTCCAATATAAAATAGATGTTTGATCTTATGAAATGCAATGTTCTAAATCGATTGGTAACATTTTTCTAACTGTGGCACAAGTATTATTAAAGATTTCACGTTTTTATCTTCGCATATACCGAAATTCGCGTATGTCGATTACGTTTTTCGACAATTATCATATGAAAACGCGTATTTAAACATACTAAAAACGTTATATTCTTGTTATATTCTTTATTCTGCATCGATAGAATATAAAATCAATGAAATTGAACGAGATTTCAAGTTTTCGTTTTTCGACGATACGTGTATATGAGCGGAAAATCCTATATACGATATGAAAGAATGTTAAAAACTTTTATTCGAATATAAAATAGATGTTTGATCTGATGAAATGCAATGTTCTGAATCGATTGGTAACATTGTTCTAACTGTGGAACAAGTATTATTAAAGATTTCACGATTTCATCTTCGCATATACCGAAATTCGCGTATGTCGATTACGTTTTTCGACAATTATCATATGAAAACGCGTATTTAAACATAGTAAGAACGTTATATTCTTGTTATATTCTTTATTCTTCATCGATAGAATGTTAAATCAATGAAATTGAACGAGATTTCAAGTTTTCGCTTTTCGACGATACGCGTATATGAGCGAAAAATCGTATATATGATATGAAAGAATGTTAAAAACTTTGATTCCAATATAAAATAGATGTTTGATCTTATGAAATGCAATGTTCTGAATCGATTGGTAACATTTTTCTAACTGTGGCACAAGTATTATTAAGATTTCACGATTTTATCTTCGCATATACCGAAATTCGCGTATGTCGATTACGTTTTTCGACAATTATAATATGAATACGCGTATTTAAACATAGTAAAAACGTTATATTCTTTTTATAATCTTTATTCTGCATCGATAGAATATAAAATCAATGAAATTGAACGAGATTACAAGTTTTCGTTATTGGACGATACGCGTATATGAGCGAAAAAACGTATATAGGATATGAAAGAATATTAAAAACTTTGATTCCAATATAAAATAGATGTTTGTTCCTATGAAATGCAATGTTCTGAATCGATTGGTAACATTTTTCTAACTGTGGCACAAGTATTATTAAAGATTTCACGATTTTATCATCGCATATAACGAAATTCGCGTATGTCGATTACGTTTTTCGACAATTATCATATGAAAACGCGTATTTAAACATAGTAAAAACGTTATATTCTTGTTATATTCTTTATTCTGCATCGATAGAATATTATATCAATGAAATTGAACGAGATTTCAAGTTTTCGTTTTTCGACGATACGCGTATATGAGCGAAAAATCGTATATACGATATGAAAGAATGTTAAAAACTTTGATACCAATATAAAATAGATGTTTCATCTTATGAAATGCAATGTTCTGAATCGATTGGTAACATTTTTCTAACTGTGGCACTAGTATTATTAAAGATTTCACGATTTTATTTTCGGATATACCGAAATTCGCGTATGTCGATTATGTTTTTCGACAATTATCATATGAATGCGCGTATTTAAACATAGTATAAACGTTATATTCTTGTTATATTCTTTATTCTGCATCGATAGAATAAAAAATCAATGAAATTGAACGAGATTTCAAGTTTTCTTTTTTCGACGATACGCGTACATGAGCGAAAAATCGTATATACGATATAAAAAGAATATTAAAAACTTTGATTCCAATATAAAATAGATGTTTGATCTTATGAAATGCAATGTTCTGAATCGATTGGTAACATATTTCTAACTGTGGCACAAGTATTATTTAAGATTTCACGATTTTATCTTCGCATATACCGAAATTCGCGTATGTCGATTACGTTTTTCTACAATTATCATATGAAAACGCGTATTTAAACATAGTAAAATATTATATTCTCGTTATATTCATTATTCTGCATCGATAGAATATAAAATCAATGAAATTGAACGAGAGTTCAAGATTTCGTTTTTCGACGATACGCGTATATGAGCGAAAAATCGTATAAACAATATGAAAGAATGTTAAAAACTTTGATTCCAATATAAAATAGATGTTTGATCTTATGAAATGCAATGTTCTGAATCGATTGGTAACATATTTCTAACTGTGGCACAAGTATTATTTAAGATTTCACGATTTTATCTTCGCATATACCGAAATTCGCGTATGTCGATTACGTTTTTCTACAATTATCATATGAAAACGCGTATTTAAACATATTAAAATATTATATTCTCGTTATATTCATTATTCTGCATCGATAGAATATAAAATCAATGAAATTGAACGAGATTTCAAGATTTCGTTTTTCGACGATACGCGTATATGAGCGAAAAATCGTATAAACAATATGAAAGAATGTTAAAAACTTTGATTCCAATATAAAATAGATGTTTGATCTTATGAAATGCAATGTTCTGAATCGATTGGTAACATTTTTCTAACTGTAGCAAAAGTATTATTAAAGATTTCACGATTTTATCTTCGCATATACCGAAATTCGCGTATGTCGATTACGTTTTTCTACAATTATCATATGACGACGCGTATTTAAACATAGTAAAAACGTTATATTCTTGTTATATTCTTTATTCTGCATCGATAGAATATAAAATCAATGAAATTGAACGCGATGTCAAGTTTTCGATTTCGACGATACGCGTATATGAGCGAAAAATCGTATATACGACACGAAAGAATGTTAAAAACTTTGATTCCAATATAGAATAGATGTTTGATCTTATGACATGCAATGTTCTGAATCGATTGGTAACATTTTTCTAACTATGGTACTAGTATTATTAACGATTTCACGATTTTATCTTCTCATATACCGAAATTCGCGTATGTCGATTACGTTTTTCGACTATTATCATTAGAAAACGCGTTTTAAACATAGTAAAAACGTTATATTCATGTTATATATTTATTCTTCATCGATAGAATATAAAATCAATGAAATTGAACGCGATGTCATGTTTTCGTTTTTCGACGATACGCGTATATGAGCGAAAAATCGTATATACAATATGAAAGAATGTTAAAAACTTCGATTACAATATAAAATAGATGTTTGATCTTATGAAATGCAATGTTCTGAATTGATTGGTAACATTTTTCTAACTGTGGCACAAGTATTATTAAAGATTTCACGATTTTATCTTCCTATATACCGAAATTCGCGTATGTTGATTTTGTTTTTCGACAATTATCATATGAAAACGCGTATTTAAACATAGTAAAAATGTTACATTCTTGTTATATTCCTTATTCTGCATCGATAGAATATAAAATCAATGAAATTGTACGAGTTTTCAAGTTTTCGTTTTTCGACGGTACGCGTATATGAGCGAAAAATCGTATATACGATATGAAAGAATGTTAAAATTTTGATTCCAATATAAAATAGATATTTGATCTAATGAAATGCAATGTTCTGAATCGATTGGTAACATTTTTCTAACTGTGGCACAAGTATAATTTAAGATTTCACGATTTTATCTTCGCATATACCGAAATTCGCGTATGTCGATTACGTTTTTCTACAATTGTCATATGAAAACGCGTATTCAAACTTAGTAAAAACGTTATATTCTTGTTATGTTCTTTATTCTTCATCGATAGAATATTAAATCAATAAAATTGAACGAGATTTCAAGTTTTCGTTTTTCGACGATACGCGTATATGACCGAAAAATCGTATATACGATATGAAAGAATGTTAAAAACTTTGATTCCAATTTAAAATAGATGTATGATCTTATGAAATGCAATGTTCTGAATCGATTGGTAACATTTTTCTAACTGTGACGCAAGTATTATTAAAGATTTCACAATTTTATCTTCCCATATACCGAAATTCGCGTATGTCGATTACGTTTTTCTACAATTATCATATGACGACGCGTATTTAAACATAGTAAAAACGTTATATTCTTGTTATATTCTTTATTCTGCATCGATAGAATATAAAATCAATGAAATTGAACGCGATGTTAAGTTTTCGATTTCGACGATACGCGTATATGAGCGAAAAATCGTATATACGATATGAAAGGATGTTAAAAACTTTGATTCCAATATAGAATAGATGTTTGATCTTATGACATGCAATGTTCTGAATCGATTGGTAACATTTTTCTAACTATGGCACTAGTATTATTAAAGATTTCACGATTTTATCTTCTCATATACCGAAATTCGCGTATGTCGATTACGTTTTTCGACTATTATCATTAGAAAACGCGTTTTAAACATAGTAAAAACGTTATATTCTTGTTATATATTTATTCTTCATCGATAGAATATAAAATCAATGAAATCGAACGCGTTGTCAAGTTTTCGTTTTTCGACGATACGCGTATATGAGCGAAAAATCGTATATACGATATGAAAGAATGTTAAAATTTTGATTCCAATATAAAATAGATGTTTGATCTTATGAAATGCAATGTTCTGAATCGATTGGTAACATATTTCTAACTGTGGCACAAGTATTATTTAAGATTTCACGATTTTATCTTCGCATATACCGAAATTCGCGTATGTCGATTACGTTTTTCTACAATTATCATATGAAAACGCATATTTAAACATAGTAAAATATTATATTCTCGTTATATTCATTATTCTGCATCGATAGAATATAAAATCAATGAAATTGAACGAGATTTCAAGATTTCGTTTTTCGACGATACGCGTATATGAGCGAAAAATCGTATAAACAATATGAAAGAATGTTAAAAACTTTGATTCCAATATAAAATAGATGTTTGATCTTATGAAATGCAATGTTCTGAATCGATTGGTAACATTTTTCTAACTGTAGCAAAAGTATTATTAAAGATTTCACGATTTTATCTTCGCATATACCGAAATTCGCGTATGTCGATTACGTTTTTCTACAATTATCATATGACGACGCGTATTTAAACATAGTAAAAACGTTATATTCTTGTTATATTCTTTATTCTGCATCGATAGAATATAAAATCAATGAAATTGAACGCGATGTCAAGTTTTCGATTTCGACGATACGCGTATATGAGCGAAAAATCGTATATACGATATGAAAGAATGTTAAAAACTTTGATTCCAATATAGAATAGATGTTTGATCTTATGACATGCAATGTTCTGAATCGATTGGTAACATTTTTCTAACTATGGCACTAGTATTATTAACGATTTCACGATTTTATCTTCGCATATACCGAAATTCGCGTATGTTGATTTAGTTTTTCGGCAATTATCATATGAAAACGCGTATTTAAACATAGTAAAAATGTTACATTCTTGTTATATTCCTTATTCTGCATCGATAGAATATAAAATCAATGAAATTGTACGAGTTTTCAAGTTTTCGTTTTTCGACGGTATGCGTATATGAGCGAAAAATCGTATATACGATATGAAAGAACGTTAAAATTTTGATTCCAATATAAAATAGATGTTTGATCTTATGAAATGCAATGTTCTGAATCGATTGGTAACATATTTCTAACTGTGGCACAAGTATTATTTAAGATTTCACGATTTTATCTTCGCATATACCGAAATTCGCGTATGTCGATTACGTTTTTCTACAATTATCATATGAAAACGCGTATTTAAACATAGTAAAATATTATATTCTCGTTATATTCATTATTCTGCATCGATAGAATATAAAATCAATGAAATTGAACGAGATTTCAAAATTTCGTTTTTCGACGATACGCGTATATGAGCGAAAAATCGTATAAACAATATGAAAGAATGTTAAAAACTTTGATTCCAATATAAAATAGATGTTTGATCTTATGAAATGCAATGTTCTGAATCGATTGGTAACATTTTTCTAACTGTAGCAAAAGTATTATTAAAGATTTCACGATTTTATCTTCGCATATACCGAAATTCGCGTATGTCGATTACGTTTTTCGACAATTATCATATGAAAACGCGTATTTAAACATAGTAAGAACGTTATATTCTTGTTATATTCTTTATTCTTCATCGATAGAATATTAAATCAATAAAATTGAACGAGATTTCAAGTTTTCGTTTTTCGACGATACGCGTATATGACCGAAAAATCGTATATACGATATGAAAGAATGTTAAAAACTTTGATTCCAATTTAAAATAGATGTTTGATCTTATGAAATGCAATGTTCTGAATCGATTGGTAACATTTTTCTAACTGTGGCACAAGTAATATTAAAGATTTCACAATTTTATCTTCCCATATACCGAAATTCGCGTATGTCGATTACGTTTTTCTACAATTATCATATGACGACGCGTATTTAAACATAGTAAAAACGTTATATTCTTGTAATATTCTTTATTCTGCATCGATAGAATATAAAATCAATGAAATTGAACGCGATGTCAAGTTTTCGATTTCGACGATACGCGTATATGAGCGAAAAATCGTATAAACGATATTAATGAATGATAAAAACTTTGATTTCAATATAAAATAGATGTTTGATCTTATGAAATGCAATGTTCTGAATCGATTGGTAACATTTTTCTAACTGTCGCACAAGTATTATTAAAGATTTCACGATTTTATCTTCGCATATACCGAAATTCGCGTAGGTTGATTTTGTTTTTCGACAATTATCATATGAAAACACGTATTTAAACATAGTAAAAACGTTATATTCTTGTTATATATTTATTCTTCATCGATAGAATATAAAATCAATGAAATCGAACGCGTTGTCAAGTTTTCGTTTTTCGACGATATGCGTATATGAGCGAAAAATCGTATATACGATATGAAAGAATGTTAAAATTTTGATTCCAATATAAAATAGATGTTTGATCTTATGAAATGCAATGTTCTGAATCGATTGGTAACATATTTCTAACTGTGGCACAAGTATTATTTAAGATTTCACGATTTTATCTTCGCATATACCGAAATTCGCGTATGTCGATTACGTTTTTCTACAATTATCATATGAAAACGCATATTTAAACATAGTAAAATATTATATTCTCGTTATATTCATTATTCTGCATCGATAGAATATAAAATCAATGAAATTGAACGAGATTTCAAGATTTCGTTTTTCGACGATACGCGTATATGAGCGAAAAATCGTATAAACAATATGAAAGAATGTTAAAAACTTTGATTCCAATATAAAATAGATGTTTGATCTTATGAAATGCAATGTTCTGAATCGATTGGTAACATTTTTCTAACTGTAGCAAAAGTATTATTAAAGATTTCACGATTTTATCTTCGCATATACCGAAATTCGCGTATGTCGATTACGTTTTTCTACAATTATCATATGACGACGCGTATTTAAACATAGTAAAAACGTTATATTCTTGTTATATTCTTTATTCTGCATCGATAGAATATAAAATCAATGAAATTGAACGCGATGTCAAGTTTTCGATTTCGACGATACGCGTATATGAGCGAAAAATCGTATATACGATATGAAAGAATGTTAAAAACTTTGATTCCAATATAGAATAGATGTTTGATCTTATGACATGCAATGTTCTGAATCGATTGGTAACATTTTTCTAACTATGGCACTAGTATTATTAACGATTTCACGATTTTATCTTCGCATATACCGAAATTCGCGTATGTTGATTTAGTTTTTCGACAATTATCATATGAAAACGCGTATTTAAACATAGTAAAAATGTTACATTCTTGTTATATTCCTTATTCTGCATCGATAGAATATAAAATCAATGAAATTGTACGAGTTTTCAAGTTTTCGTTTTTCGACGGTACGCGTATATGAGCGAAAAATCGTATATACGATATGAAAGAACGTTAAAATTTTGATTCCAATATAAAATAGATGTTTGATCTTATGAAATGCAATGTTCTGAATCGATTGGTAACATATTTCTAACTGTGGCACAAGTATTATTTAAGATTTCAAGATTTTATCTTCGCATATACCGAAATTCGCGTATGTCGATTACGTTTTTCTACAATTATCATATGAAAGCGCGTATTTAAACATAGTAAAATATTATATTCTCGTTATATTCATTATTCTGCATCGATAGAATATAAAATCAATGAAATTGAACGAGATTTCAAAATTTCGTTTTTCGACGATACGCGTATATGAGCGAAAAATCGTATAAACAATATGAAAGAATGTTAAAAACTTTGATTCCAATATAAAATAGATGTTTGATCTTATGAAATGCAATGTTCTGAATCGATTGGTAACATTTTTCTAACTGTAGCAAAAGTATTATTAAAGATTTCACGATTTTATCTTCGCATATACCGAAATTCGCGTATGTCGATTACGTTTTTCGACAATTATCATATGAAAACGCGTATTTAAACATAGTAAGAACATTATATTCTTGTTATATTCTTTATTCTTCATCGATAGAATATTAAATCAATAAAATTGAACGAGATTTCAAGTTTTCGTTTTTCGACGATACGCGTATATGACCGAAAAATCGTATATACGATATGAAAGAATGTTAAAAACTTTGATTCCAATTTAAAATAGATGTTTGATCTTATGAAATGCAATGTTCTGAATCGATTGGTAACATTTTTCTAACTGTGGCACAAGTAATATTAAAGATTTCACAATTTTATCTTCCCATATACCGAAATTCGCGTATGTCGATTACGTTTTTCTACAATTATCATATGACGACGCGTATTTAAACATAGTAAAAACGTTATATTCTTGTAATATTCTTTATTCTGCATCGATAGAATATAAAATCAATGAAATTGAACGCGATGTCAAGTTTTCGATTTCGACGATACGCGTATATGAGCGAAAAATCGTATAAACGATATTAATGAATGATAAAAACTTTGATTTCAATATAAAATAGATGTTTGATCTTATGAAATGCAATGTTCTGAATCGATTGGTAACATTTTTCTAACTGTCGCACAAGTATTATTAAAGATTTCACGATTTTATCTTCGCATATACCGAAATTCGCGTATGTTGATTTTGTTTTTCGACAATTATCATATGAAAACACGTATTTAAACATAGTAAAAACGTTACATTCTTGTTATATTCCTTATTCTGCATGGATAGAATATAAAATCAATGAAATTGTATGAGTTTTCAAGTTTTCGTTTTTCGACGGTACGCGTATATGAGCGAAAAATCGTATATACGATATGAAAGAATGTTAAAATTTTGATTCCGAAATAAAATAGATGTTTGATCTTATGAAATGCAATGTTCTGAATCGATTGGTAACATTTTTCTAACTGTGGCACAAGTATTATTTAAGATTTCACGATTTTATCTTCGCATATACCGAAATTCTCGTATGTCGATTAGGTTTTTCTACAATTGTCATCTGAAAACGCGTATTCAAAAATAGTAAAAACGTTATATTCTTGTCAAATTCATTATTCTGCATCGATAGAATATAAAATCAATGAAATTGAACGAGATTTCAAGTTTTCGTTTTCGTAGATACGCGTATATGAGCGAAAAATAGTATATACGATATGAAAGAATGTTAAAATCTTTGATTTCAATATAAAATAGATGTTTGATCTTATGAAATGCAATGTTCTGAATCGATTGGTAACATTTTTCTAACTGTGGCACAAGTATTATTAAAGATTTCACGATTTTATCTTCGCATATAACGAAATTCGCGTATGTCGATTACGTTTTTCGACAATTATCATATGAAAACGCGTATTTAAACATAGTAAAAACGTTATATTCTTGTTATATCATTTATTCTGCATCGATTGAATATTAAATCAATGAAATTGAACGAGATTTCAAGTTTTCGTTTTTCGACGATACGCGTATATGAGCGAAAAATCGTATAAACGATATTAATGAATGTTAAAAACTTTGATTCCAATATAAAATAGATGTTTGATCTTATGATATGCAATGTTCTGAATCGATTGGTAACATTTTTCTAACTGTCGCACAAGTATTATTAAAGATTTCACGATTTTATCTTCGCATATAACGAAATTCGCGTCTGTCGATTACGTTTTTCGACAATTATCATATGAAAACGCGTATTTAAACATAGTAAAAACGTTATATTCTTGTTATATTCTTTATTCTGCATCGATAGAATATAAAATCAATGAAATTGAACGAGATTTCAAACTTTCGTTTTTCGACGATACGCGCATATGAGCGAAAAATCGTATATACAATATGAAAGAATGTTAAAAACTTCGATTCCAATATAAAATAGATGTTTGATCTTATGAAATGCAATGTTCTGAATTGATTGGTAACATTTTTCTAACTGTGGCACAAGTGTTATGAAAAATTTCACGGTTTTATCTTCGTATATAACGAAATTCGCGTATGTCGATTACGTTTTTCGACAATTATCATATGAAAACGCGTATTTAAACATTGTAAAAACGTTATATTATGTTATATTCTTTATTCTGCATCGATTGAATATAAAATCAATGAAATTGAACGAGATTTCAAGTTTTCGTTTTCGTAGTTACGCGTATATGAGCGAAAAATAGTATATACGATATGAAAGAATGTTAAAATCTTTGATTTCAATATAAAATAGATGTTTGATCTTATGAAATGCAATGTTCTGAATCGATTGGTAACATTTTTCTAACTGTAGCAAAAGTATTATTAAAGATTTCACGATTTTATCTTCGCATATACCGAAATTCGCGTATGTCGATTACGTTTTTCGACAATTATCATATGAAAACGCGTATTTAAACATAGTAAAAAAGTTATATTCTTGTTATATTCTTTATTCTTCATCGATAGAATATGATATCAATAAAATTGAACGAGATTTCAAGTTTTCGTTTTTCGACGATACGCGTATATGACCGAAAAATCGTATATACGATATGAAAGAATATTAAAAACTTTGATTCCAATTTAAAATAGATGTTTGATCTTATGAAATGCAATGTTCTGAATCGATTGGTAACATTTTTCTAACTGTGGCACAAGTATTATTAAAGATTTCACAATTTTATCTTCCCATATACCGAAATTCGCGTATGTCGATTACGTTTTTCTACAATTATCATATGACGACGCGTATTTAAACATAGTAAAAACGTTATATTCTTGTTATATTCTTTATTCTTCATCGATAGAATATAAAATCAATGAAATTGAACGCGATGTCAAGTTTTCGTTTTTCGACGGTACGCGTATATGAGCGAAAAATCGTATATACGATATGAAAGAATGTTAAAATTTTGATTCCAATATAAAATAGATGTTTGGTCTTATGAAATGCAATGTTCTGAATCGATTGGTAACATTTTTCTAACTGTGGCAATGGTATTATTTAAGATTTCACGATTTTATCTTCGTATATACCGAAATTCGCGTATGTCGATTACGTTTTTCTACAATTATCATATGAAAACGCGTATTCAAACATAGTAAAAACGTTATATTCTTGTTAAATTCATTATTCTTCATCGATAGAATATAAAATCAATGAAATTGAACGCGATGTCAAGTTTTCGATTTCGACGATACGCGTATATGAGCGAAAAATCATATATACGATATGAAATAATGTTAAAAACTTTGACTCCAATATAAAATATATGTTTGATCTGATGAAATGCAATGTTCTGTATCGATTGGTAACATTTATCAAACTTTGGCACAAGTATTATTAAAGATTTCACGATTTTATCTTCGCATATACCGAAATTCGCGTATGTTGATTTTGTTTTTCGACAATTATCATATGAAAACGCGTATTTAAACATAGTAAAAACGTTACATTCTTGTTATATTCCTTATTCTGCATCGATAGAATATAAAATCAATGAAATTGTACGAGTTTTCAAGTTTTCGTTTTTCGACGGTACGCGTATATGAGCGAAAAATCGTATATACGATATGAAAGAATATTAAAATTTTGATTCCAATATAAAATAGATGTTTGATCTTATGAAATGCAATGTTCTGAATCGATTGGTAAGATTTTTCTAACTGTGGCACAAGTATTATTTAAGATTTCACGATTTTATCTTCGCATATACCGAAATTCGCATATGTCGATTACGTTTTTCTACAATTGTCATATGAAAACGCGTATTCAAACATAGTAAAAAACGTTATAATCTTGATAAATTCATTATTCTGCATCGATATAATATAAAATCAATGAAATTGAACGAGATTTCAAGTTTTCGTTTTTCGACGATACACGTATATGAGCGAAAAATCGTATATGCGATATGAAAGAATGTTAAAAACTTTGATTCCAATATAAAATAGATGTTTGATCTTATGAAATGCAATGTTCTGAATCGATTGGTAACATTTTTCTAACTGTAGCACAAGTATTATTAAAGATTTCACGATTTTATCTTCGCATATACCGAAATTCGCGTATGTCGATTACGTTTTTCGATAATTATCATATGACGACGCGTATTTAAACATAGTAAAAACGTTATATTCTTGTTATATTCTTTATTCTGCATCGATAGAATATAAAATCAATGAAATTGAACGCGATGTCAAGTTTTCGATTTCGACGATACGCGTATATGAGCGAAAAATCGTATATACGACACGAAAGAATGTTAAAAACTTTGATTCCAATATAGAATAGATGTTTGATCTTATGACATGCAATGTTCTGAATCGATTGGTAACATTTTTCTAACTATGGTACTAGTATTATTAACGATTTCACGATTTTATCTTCTCATATACCGAAATTCGCGTATGTCGATTACGTTTTTCGACTATTATCATTAGAAAACGCGTTTTAAACATAGTAAAAACGTTATATTCATGTTATATATTTATTCTTCATCGATAGAATATAAAATCAATGAAATTGAACGCGATGTCATGTTTTCGTTTTTCGACGATACGCGTATATGAGCGAAAAATCGTATATACAATATGAAAGAATGTTAAAAACTTCGATTACAATATAAAATAGATGTTTGATCTTATGAAATGCAATGTTCTGAATTGATTGGTAACATTTTTCTAACTGTGGCACAAGTATTATTAAAGATTTCACGATTTTATCTTCCTATATACCGAAATTCGCGTATGTTGATTTTGTTTTTCGACAATTATCATATGAAAACGCGTATTTAAACATAGTAAAAATGTTACATTCTTGTTATATTCCTTATTCTGCATCGATAGAATATAAAATCAATGAAATTGTACGAGTTTTCAAGTTTTCGTTTTTCGACGGTACGCGTATATGAGCGAAAAATCGTATATACGATATGAAAGAATGTTAAAATTTTGATTCCAATATAAAATAGATATTTGATCTAATGAAATGCAATGTTCTGAATCGATTGGTAACATTTTTCTAACTGTGGCACAAGTATAATTTAAGATTTCACGATTTTATCTTCGCATATACCGAAATTCGCGTATGTCGATTACGTTTTTCTACAATTGTCATATGAAAACGCGTATTCAAACTTAGTAAAAACGTTATATTCTTGTTATGTTCTTTATTCTTCATCGATAGAATATTAAATCAATAAAATTGAACGAGATTTCAAGTTTTCGTTTTTCGACGATACGCGTATATGACCGAAAAATCGTATATACGATATGAAAGAATGTTAAAAACTTTGATTCCAATTTAAAATAGATGTATGATCTTATGAAATGCAATGTTCTGAATCGATTGGTAACATTTTTCTAACTGTGACGCAAGTATTATTAAAGATTTCACAATTTTATCTTCCCATATACCGAAATTCGCGTATGTCGATTACGTTTTTCTACAATTATCATATGACGACGCGTATTTAAACATAGTAAAAACGTTATATTCTTGTTATATTCTTTATTCTGCATCGATAGAATATAAAATCAATGAAATTGAACGCGATGTTAAGTTTTCGATTTCGACGATACGCGTATATGAGCGAAAAATCGTATATACGATATGAAAGGATGTTAAAAACTTTGATTCCAATATAGAATAGATGTTTGATCTTATGACATGCAATGTTCTGAATCGATTGGTAACATTTTTCTAACTATGGCACTAGTATTATTAAAGATTTCACGATTTTATCTTCTCATATACCGAAATTCGCGTATGTCGATTACGTTTTTCGACTATTATCATTAGAAAACGCGTTTTAAACATAGTAAAAACGTTATATTCTTGTTATATATTTATTCTTCATCGATAGAATATAAAATCAATGAAATCGAACGCGTTGTCAAGTTTTCGTTTTTCGACGATACGCGTATATGAGCGAAAAATCGTATATACGATATGAAAGAATGTTAAAATTTTGATTCCAATATAAAATAGATGTTTGATCTTATGAAATGCAATGTTCTGAATCGATTGGTAACATATTTCTAACTGTGGCACAAGTATTATTTAAGATTTCACGATTTTATCTTCGCATATACCGAAATTCGCGTATGTCGATTACGTTTTTCTACAATTATCATATGAAAACGCATATTTAAACATAGTAAAATATTATATTCTCGTTATATTCATTATTCTGCATCGATAGAATATAAAATCAATGAAATTGAACGAGATTTCAAGATTTCGTTTTTCGACGATACGCGTATATCAGCGAAAAATCGTATAAACAATATGAAAGAATGTTAAAAACTTTGATTCCAATATAAAATAGATGTTTGATCTTATGAAATGCAATGTTCTGAATCGATTGGTAACATTTCTCTAACTGTAGCAAAAGTATTATTAAAGATTTCACGATTTTATCTTCGCATATACCGAAATTCGCGTATGTCGATTACGTTTTTCTACAATTATCATATGACGACGCGTATTTAAACATAGTAAAAACGTTATATTCTTGTTATATTCTTTATTCTGCATCGATAGAATATAAAATCAATGAAATTGAACGCGATGTCAAGTTTTCGATTTCGACGATACGCGTATATGAGCGAAAAATCGTATATACGATATGAAAGAATGTTAAAAACTTTGATTCCAATATAGAATAGATGTTTGATCTTATGACATGCAATGTTCTGAATCGATTGGTAACATTTTTCTAACTATGGCACTAGTATTATTAACGATTTCACGATTTTATCTTCGCATATACCGAAATTCGCGTATGTTGATTTAGTTTTTCGACAATTATCATATGAAAACGCGTATTTAAACATAGTAAAAATGTTACATTCTTGTTATATTCCTTATTCTGCATCGATAGAATATAAAATCAATGAAATTGTACGAGTTTTCAAGTTTTCGTTTTTCGACGGTACGCGTATATGAGCGAAAAATCGTATATACGATATGAAAGAACGTTAAAATTTTGATTCCAATATAAAATAGATGTTTGATCTTATGAAATGCAATGTTCTGAATCGATTGGTAACATATTTCTAACTGTGGCACAAGTATTATTTAAGATTTCACGATTTTATCTTCGCATATACCGAAATTCGCGTATGTCGATTACGTTTTTCTACAATTATCATATGAAAACGCGTATTTAAACATAGTAAAATATTATATTCTCGTTATATTCATTATTCTGCATCGATAGAATATAAAATCAATGAAATTGAACGAGATTTCAAAATTTCGTTTTTCGACGATACGCGTATATGAGCGAAAAATCGTATAAACAATATGAAAGAATGTTAAAAACTTTGATTCCAATATAAAATAGATGTTTGATCTTATGAAATGCAATGTTCTGAATCGATTGGTAACATTTTTCTAACTGTAGCAAAAGTATTATTAAAGATTTCACGATTTTATCTTCGCATATACCGAAATTCGCGTATGTCGATTACGTTTTTCGACAATTATCAAATGAAAACGCGTATTTAAACATAGTAAGAACATTATATTCTTGTTATATTCTTTATTCTTCATCGATAGAATATTAAATCAATAAAATTGAACGAGATTTCAAGTTTTCGTTTTTCGACGATACGCGTATATGACCGAAAAATCGTATATACGATATGAAAGAATGTTAAAAACTTTGATTCCAATTTAAAATAGATGTTTGATCTTATGAAATGCAATGTTCTGAATCGATTGGTAACATTTTTCTAACTGTGGCACAAGTAATATTAAAGATTTCACAATTTTATCTTCCCATATACCGAAATTCGCGTATGTCGATTACGTTTTTCTACAATTATCATATGACGACGCGTATTTAAACATAGTAAAAACGTTATATTCTTGTAATATTCTTTATTCTGCATCGATAGAATATAAAATCAATGAAATTGAACGCGATGTCAAGTTTTCGATTTCGACGATACGCGTATATGAGCGAAAAATCGTATAAACGATATTAATGAATGATAAAAACTTTGATTTCAATATAAAATAGATGTTTGATCTTATGAAATGCAATGTTCTGAATCGATTGGTAACATTTTTCTAACTGTCGCACAAGTATTATTAAAGATTTCACGATTTTATCTTCGCATATACCGAAATTCGCGTATGTTGATTTTGTTTTTCGACAATTATCATATGAAAACACGTATTTAAACATAGTAAAAACGTTACATTCTTGTTATATTCCTTATTCTGCATGGATAGAATATAAAATCAATGAAATTGTACGAGTTTTCAAGTTTTCGTTTTTCGACGGTACGCGTATATGAGCGAAAAATCGTATATACGATATGAAAGAATGTTAAAATTTTGATTCCGAAATAAAATAGATGTTTGATCTTATGAAATGCAATGTTCTGAATCGATTGGTAACATTTTTCTAACTGTGGCACAAGTATTATTTAAGATTTCACGATTTTATCTTCGCATATACCGAAATTCTCGTATGTCGATTAGGTTTTTCTACAATTGTCATCTGAAAACGCGTATTCAAAAATAGTAAAATATTATATTCTCGTTATATTCATTATTCTGCATCGATAGAATATAAAATCAATGAAATTGAACGAGATTTCAAAATTTCGTTTTTCGACGATACGCGTATATGAGCGAAAAATAGTATATACGATATGAAAGAATGTTAAAATCTTTGATTTCAATATAAAATAGATGTTTGATCTTATGAAATGCAATGTTCTGAATCGATTGGTAACATTTTTCTAACTGTGGCACAAGTATTATTAAAGATTTCACGATTTTATCTTCGCATATAACGAAATTCGCGTATGTCGATTACGTTTTTCGACAATTATCATATGAAAACGCGTATTTAAACATAGTAAAAACGTTATATTCTTGTTATATCATTTATTCTGCATCGATTGAATATTAAATCAATGAAATTGAACGAGATTTCAAGTTTTCGTTTTTTCGACGATACGCGTATATGAGCGAAAAATCGTATAAACGATATTAATGAATGTTAAAAACTTTGATTCCAATATAAAATAGATGTTTGATCTTATGATATGCAATGTTCTGAATCGATTGGTAACATTTTTCTAACTGTCGCACAAGTATTATTAAAGATTTCACGATTTTATCTTCGCAGATAACGAAATTCGCGTCTGTCGATTACGTTTTCGACAATTATCATATGAAAACGCGTATTTAAACATAGTAAAAACGTTATATTCTTGTTATATTCTTTATTCTGCATCGATAGAATATAAAATCAATGAAATTGAACGAGATTTCAAACTTTCGTTTTTCGACGATACGCGCATATGAGCGAAAAATCGTATATACAATATGAAAGAATGTTAAAAACTTCGATTCCAATATAAAATAGATGTTTGATCTTATGAAATGCAATGTTCTGAATTGATTGGTAACATTTTTCTAACTGTGGCACAAGTGTTATGAAAAATTTCACGGTTTTATCTTCGTATATAACGAAATTCGCGTATGTCGATTACGTTTTTCGACAATTATCATATGAAAACGCGTATTTAAACATTGTAAAAACGTTATATTATGTTATATTCTTTATTCTGCATCGATTGAAAATAAAATCAATGAAATTGAACGAGATTTCAAGTTTTCGTTTTCGTAGTTACGCGTATATGAGCGAAAAATAGTATATACGATATGAAAGAATGTTAAAATCTTTGATTTCAATATAAAATAGATGTTTGATCTTATGAAATGCAATGTTCTGAATCGATTGGTAACATTTTTCTAACTGTAGCAAAAGTATTATTAAAGATTTCACGATTTTATCTTCGCATATACCGAAATTCGCGTATGTCGATTACGTTTTTCGACAATTATCATATGAAAACGCGTATTTGAACATAGTAAAAAAGTTATATTCTTGTTATATTCTTTATTCTTCATCGATAGAATATGATATCAATAAAATTGAACGAGATTTCAAGTTTTCGTTTTTCGACGATACGCGTATATGACCGAAAAATCGTATATACGATATGAAAGAATATTAAAAACTTTGATTCCAATTTAAAATAGATGTTTGATCTTATGAAATGCAATGTTCTGAATCGATTGGTAACATTTTTCTAACTGTGGCACAAGTATTATTAAAGATTTCACAATTTTATCTTCCCATATACCGAAATTCGCGTATGTCGATTACGTTTTTCTACAATTATCATATGACGACGCGTATTTAAACATAGTAAAAACGTTATATTCTTGTTATATTCTTTATTCTTCATCGATAGAATATAAAATCAATGAAATTGAACGCGATGTCAAGTTTTCGTTTTTCGACGGTACGCGTATATGAGCGAAAAATCGTATATACGATATGAAAGAATGTTAAAATTTTGATTCCAATATAAAATAGATGTTTGGTCTTATGAAATGCAATGTTCTGAATCGATTGGTAACATTTTTCTAACTGTGGCAATGGTATTATTTAAGATTTCACGATTTTATCTTCGTATATACCGAAATTCGCGTATGTCGATTACGTTTTTCTACAATTATCATATGAAAACGCGTATTCAAACATAGTAAAAACGTTATATTCTTGTTAAATTCATTATTCTTCATCGATAGAATATAAAATCAATGAAATTGAACGCGATGTCAAGTTTTCGATTTCGACGATACGCGTATATGAGCGAAAAATCATATATACGATATGAAATAATGTTAAAAAACTTTGACTCCAATATAAAATATATGTTTGATCTGATGAAATGCAATGTTCTGTATCGATTGGTAACATTTATCAAACTTTGGCACAAGTATTATTAAAGATTTCACGATTTTATCTTCGCATATACCGAAATTCGCGTATGTTGATTTTGTTTTTCGACAATTATCATATGAAAACGCGTATTTAAACATAGTAAAAACGTTACATTCTTGTTATATTCCTTATTCTGCATCGATAGAATATAAAATCAATGAAATTGTACGAGTTTTCAAGTTTTCGTTTTTCGACGGAACGCGTATATGAGCGAAAAATCGTATATACGATATGAAAGAATATTAAAATTTTGATTCCAATATAAAATAGATGTTTGATCTTATGAAATGCAATGTTCTGAATCGATTGGTAAGATTTTTCTAACTGTGGCACAAGTATTATTTAAGATTTCACGATTTTATCTTCGCATATACCGAAATTCGCATATGTCGATTACGTTTTTCTACAATTGTCATATGAAAACGCGTATTCAAACATAGTAAAAACGTTATAATCTTGATAAATTCATTATTCTGCATCGATAAAATATAAAATCAATGAAATTGAACGAGATTTCAAGTTTTCGTTTTTCGACGATACACGTATATGAGCGAAAAATCGTATATGCGATATGAAAGAATGTTAAAAACTTTGATTCCAATATAAAATAGATGTTTGATCTTATGAAATGCAATGTTCTGAATCGATTGGTAACATTTTTCTAACTGTAGCACAAGTATTATTAAAGATTTCACGATTTTATCTTCGCATATACCGAAATTCGCGTATGTCGATTACGTTTTTCGATAATTATCATATGAAAACGCGTAATTAAACATAGTAAAATATTATTTTCTTGTTATATTCATTATTCTGCATCGATAGAATATAAAATCAATGAAATTGAACGAGATTTCCAGTTTTCGTTTTTCGACGATACGCGTATATGAGCGAAAAATCGTATATACAATATGAAAGAATGTTAAAAACTTCGATTCCAATATAAAATAGATGTTTGATCTTATGAAATGCAATGTTCTGAATAGATTGGTAAAATTTTTCTAACTGTGGCACAAGTATTATTAAAAATTTCACGGTTTTATCTTCGTATATAAAGAAATTCGCGTATGTCGATTACGTTTTTCGACAATTATCATATGAAAACGCGTATTTAAACAGAGTAAAAACGTTATATTATGTTATATTCTTTATTCTGCATCGATTGAATATAAAATCAATGAAATTGAACGAGATTTCAAGTTTTCGTTTTCGTAGATACGCGTATATGAGCGAAAAATAGTATATACGATATGAAAGAATGTTAAAATCTTTGATTTCAATATAAAATAGATGTTTGATCTTATGAAATGCAATGTTCTGAATCGATTGGTAACATTTTTCTAACTGTGGCACAAGTATTATTAAAGATTTCACGATTTAATCTTCGCATATAACGAAATTCGCGTATGTCGATTACGTTTTTCGACAATTATCATATGAAAACGCGTATTTAAACATAGTAAAAACGTTATATTCTTGTTATATCATTTATTCTGCATCGATTGAATATTAAATCAATGAAATTGAACGAGATTTCAAGTTTTCGTTTTTCGACGATACGCGTATATGAGCGAAAAATCGTATAAACGATATTAATGAATGTTAAAAACTTTGTTTCCAATATAAAATAGATGTTTGATCTTATGAAATGCAATGTTCTGAATCGATTGGTAACATTTTTCTAACTGTCGCACAAGTATTATTAAAGATTTCACGATTTTATCTTCGCATATAACGAAATTCGCGTATGTGGATTACGTTTTTCGACAATTATCATATGAAAACGCGTATTTAAACATAGTAAAAACGTTATATTCTTGTTATATTCTTTATTCTGCATCGACAGAATATAAAATCAATGAAATTGAACGAGATTTCAAACTTTCGTTTTTCGACGATACGCGTATATGAGCGAAAAATCGTATATACAATATGAAAGAATGTTAAAAACTTCGATTCCAATATAAAATAGATGTTTGATCTTATGAAATGCAATGTTCTGAATTGATTGGTAACATTTTTCTAACTGTGGCACAAGTATTATTAAAAATTTCACGGTTTTATCTTCGCATATAACGAAATTCGCGTATGTCGATTAGGTTTTTCGACAATTATCATATGAAAACGCGTATTTAATGATTGTAAAAACGTTATATTATGTTATATTCTTTATTCTGCATCGATTGAATATAAAATCAATGAAATTGAACGAGATTTCAAGTTATCGTTATCGTAGATACGCGTATATGAGCGAAAAATAGTATATACGATATGAAAGAATGTTAAAATCTTTGATTTCAATATAAAATAGATGTTTGATCTTATGAAATGCAATGTTCTGAATCGACTGGTAACATTTTTCTAACTGTGGCACAAGTATTATTAAAGATTTCACGATTTTATCTTAGCATATTACGAAATTCGCGTATGTCGATTACGTTTTTCGACAATTATCATATGAAAACGCGTATTTAAACATAGTAAAAACGTTATATTCTTGTTATATCATTTATTCTGCATCGATTGAATATTAAATCAATGAAATTGAACGAGATTTCAAGTTTTCGTTTTTCGACGATACGCGTATATGAGCGAAAAATCGTATAAACGATATTAATGAATGTTAAAAACTTTGATTCCAATATAAAATAGATGTTTAATCTTATGAAATGCAATGTTCTGAATCGATTTGTAACATTTTTCTAACTGTGGCGCAAGTATTATTAAAGATTTCACGATCTTATCTTCGTATATACCGAAATTCGCGTATGTCGATTACGTTTTTCGACAATTATCATATGAAAGCGCGTATTTAAACATAGTATAAACGTTATATTCTTGTTATATTCTTTATTCTGCATCGATAGAATAAAAAATCAATGAAATTGAACGAGATTTCAAGTTTTCGTTTTTTGACGATACGCGTACATGAGCGAAAAATCGTATATACGATATGAAAGAATATTAAAAACTTTGATTCCAATATAAAATAGATGTTTGATCTTATGAAATGCAATGTTCTGAATCGATTGGTAACATTTTTCTAACTGTGGCACAAGTATTATTAAAGATTTCACGATTTTATCTTCACATATACCGAAATTAGCGTATGTCGATTACGTTTTTCGACAATTATCTCATGAAAACGCGTATTTAATCATAGTAAAAACGTTATATTCTTGTTATATTCTTTATTCTGCATCGATAGAATATAAAATCAATGAAATTGAACGATATTTCAAGTTTTCGTTTTTCGACGATACGCGTATAAGAGCGAAAAATCGTATATACGATATGAAAGAATGTTAAAAACTTTGATTCCAATATAAAATAGATGTTTGATCTTATGAAATGCAATGTTCTGTATCGATTGGTAACATTTATCAAACTTTGGCACAAGTATTATTGAAGATTTCACGATTTTATCTTCGCATATACCGAAATTCGCGTATGTAGATTATGTTTTTCGACAATTATCATAAGAAAACGCGTATTTAAACATAGTAAAAACGTTATATTCTTGTTATATTCTTTATTCTGCATCGATAGAATATAAAATCAATGAAATTGAACGAGATTTCAAGTTTTCGTTTTTCCTACGATACGCGTATATGAGCGAAAAATCGTATATACGATATGAAAGAATGTTAAAAACTTTGATTCCAATATAAAATAGATCTTTGATCTTATGAAATGCAATGTTCTGTATCGATTGGTAACATTTATCAAACTTTGGCACAAGTATTATTAAAGATTTCACGATTTCATCTTCGCATATACCGAAATTCGCGTATGTCGATTTTGTTTTTCGACAATTATCATATGAAAACGCGTATTTAATCATAGTAAAAACGTTATATTCTTGTTATATTCTTTATTCTGCATCGATAGAATATAAAATCAATGAAATTGAACGAGATTTCAAGTTTTCGTTTTTCGACGATACGCGTATATGAGCGAAAAAACGTATATAGGATATGAAAGAATATTAAAAACTTTGATTCCAATATAAAATAGATGTTTGTTCTTATGAAATGCAATGTTCTGAATCGATTGGTAACATTTTTCTAACTGTGGCACAAGAATTATTAAAGATTTCACGATTTTATCATCGCATATACCGAAATTCGCGTATGTCGATTACGGTTTTCGACAATTATCATATGAAAACGCGTATTTAAACATAGTAAAAACGTTATATTCTTGTTATATTCTTTATTCTGCATCGATAGAATATAAAATCAATGAAATTGAACGAGATTTCAAGTTTTCGTTTTTCGACGATACGCGTATATGAGCGAAAAATCGTATATACGATATGAAAGAATGTTAAAAACTTTGATTCCAATATAAAATAGATGTTTGATCTTATGAAATGCAATGTTCTGAATCGATTGGTAACATTTTTCTAACTGTGGCACAAGTATTATTAAAGATTTCACGATTTTATCTTCGCATATACCGTAATTCGCGTAAGTCGATTACGTTTATCGACAATTATCATATGAAAACGCGTATTTAAACATAGTAAAAACGTTATATTCTTGTTATATTCTTTATTCTGCATCGATAGAATATAAAATCAATGAAATTGAATGAGATTTCAAGTTTTCGCTTTTTGACGATACGCGTATATGAGCGAAAAATAGTATATACGATATGAATGAATTTTAAAAACTTTGATTCCAATATAAAATAGATGTTCGATCTTATGAAATGCAATGTTCTGAATCGATTGGTAACATTTTTCTAACTGTGGCACAAGAATTATTAAAGATTTCATGTTTTTATCTTCGCATATACCGAAATTCGCGTATGTCGATTACGTTTTTCGACAATTATCATATGAAAACGCGTATTTAAACATACTAAAAACGTTATATTCTTGTTAAATTCTTTATTCTGCATCGATAGAATATAAAATCAATGAAATTGAACGAGATTTCAAGTTTTCGTTTTTCGACGATACGTGTATATGAGCGGAAAATCCTATATACGATATGAAAGAATGTTAAAAACTTTTATTCCAATATAAAATAGATGTTTGATCTGATGAAATGCAATGTTCTGAATCGATTGGTAACATTGTTCTAACTGTGGCACAAGTATTATTAAAGATTTCATGATTTTATCTTCGCATATACCGAAATTCGCGTATGTCGATTACGTTTTTCGACAATTATCATATGAAAACGCGTATTTAAACATACTAAAAACGTTATATTCTTGTTATATTCCTTATTCTGCATTGATAGAATATAAAATCAACGAAATTGAACGAGATTTCAAGTTTTCGTTTTTCGACGATACGTGTATATGAGCGGAAAATCCTATATACGATATGAAAGAATGTTAAGAACTTTTATTCCAATATAAAATAGATGTTTGATCTGATGAAATGCAATGTTCTGAATCGATTGGTGACATTGTTCTAACTGTGGCACAAGTATTATTAAAGATTTCACGATTTTATCTTCGCATATACCGAAATTCGCGTATGTCGATTAAGTTTTTCGACAATTATCATATGAAAACGCGTATTTAAACATACTGAAAACGTTATATTCTTGTTATATTCTTTATTCTGCATCGATAGAATATAAAATCAATGAAATTGAACGAGATTTCAAGTTTTCGTTTTTCGACGATACGTGTATATGAGCAGAAAATCCTATATACGATATGAAAGAATGTTAAAAACTTTTATTCCAATATAAAATAGATGTTTGATCTGATGAAATGCAATGTTCTGAATCGATTGGTAACATTGTTCTAACTGTGGCACAAGTATTATTAAAGATTTCACGATTTTATCTTCGCATATACCGAAATTCGCGTATGTCGATTACGTTTTTCGACAATTGTCATATGAAAACGCGTATTTAAACATAGTAAAAACGTTATATTCTTGTTATATTCTTTATTCTGCATCGATAAAATATAAAATCAATGAAATTGAATGAGATTTCAAGTTTTCGTTTTTCGACGATACGTGTATATGAGCGAAAAATCCTATGTACGATATGAAAGAATGTTAAAAACTTTTATTCCAATATAAAATATATGTTTGATCTGATGAAATGCAATGTTCTGAATCGATTGGTAACATTTTTCTAACTGTGGCACAATTATTATTAAAGATTTCACGATTTTATCTTCGCATATACCGAAATTCGCGTATGTCGATTAAGTTTTTCGACAATTATCATATGAAAACGCGTATTTAAACATAGTAAAAACGTTATATTCTTGTTATATACTTTATTCTGCATCGATAGACTATAAAATCAATGAAATTGAACGGGATTTCAAGTTTTCGTTTTTCGACGATACGCGTATATGAGCGAAAAATCCTATATACGATATGAAAGAATGTTAAAAACTTTGATTCCAATATAAAATAGATGTTTGATCTTATGAAATGCAATGTTCTGTATCGATTGGTAACATTTAACAAACTTTGGCACAAGTATTATTAAAGATTTCACGATTTTATCTTCGCATATACCGAAATTCGCGTATGTTGATTATGTTTTTCGACAATTATCATATGAAAACGCGTATTTAAAAATAGCAAAAACGTTATATTCTTGTTATATTCTTTATTCTGCATCGATAGAATATAATATCAATGAAATTGAACGAGATTTCAAGTATTCGTTTTTCTACGATACGCGTATATGAGCGAAAAATCGTATATACGATATGAAAGAATGTTAAAAACTTTGATTCCAATATAAAATAGATCTTTGATCTTATGAAATGCAATG
This sequence comes from Vespa crabro, assembly GCF_910589235.1. Lineage (NCBI taxonomy): Eukaryota > Metazoa > Arthropoda > Insecta > Hymenoptera > Vespidae > Vespa > Vespa crabro. The sequence continues at coordinate 10,540,996 of NC_060961.1, forward strand.
TTCTGTATCGATATGTAACATTTATCAAACTTTGGCACAAGTATTATTAAAGATTTCACGATTTTATCTTCGCATATACCGAAATTCGCGTATGTCGATTTTGTTTTTCGACAATTATCATATGAAAACGCGTATTTAAACATAGTAAAAACGTTACATTCTTGTTATATTCCTTATTCTGCATCGATAGAATATAAAATCAATGAAATTGAACGAAATTTCAAGTTTTCGTTTTTCGACGGTACGCGTATATGAGCGAAAAATCGTATATACGATATGAAAGAATGTTAAAATTTTGATTCCAATATAAAATTGATGTTTGATCTTATGAAATGCAATGTTCTGAATCGATTGGTAACATTTTTCTAACTGTGGCACAAGTATTATTAAAGATTTCACGATTTCATCTTCGCATATACCGAAATTCGCGTATGTCGATTAAGGTTTTCGACAACTATCATATGAAAACGCGTATTTAAACATAATAAAAACGTTATATTCTTCTTATATTCTTTATTCTACATCGATAGTATATAAAATCAATGAAATTGAACGAGATTTCAAGTTTTCGTTTTTCGACGATACGCGTATATGAGCGAAAAATCGTATATACGATATGAAAGAATGTTAATAACTTTGATTCCAATATAAAATAGATGTTTGATCTTATGAAATGAAATGTACTGAATCGATTGGTAACATTTTTCTAACTGTGGCACAAATATTATTAAAGATTTCACGATTTTATCTTCGCATATACCGAAATTCGCGAATGTCGATTACGTTTTTCTACAATTATCATATGAAAACGCGTATTCAAACATAGTAAAAACGTTATATTCTTGTTATATTCATTATTCTGCATCGATAGAATATAAAATCAATCAAATTGAACGAGATTTCAAGTTTTCGTTTTTCGACGATACGCGTATATGAGCGAAAAATCGTATATACGATATGAAAGAATGTTAAAAACTTTGATTCCAATATAAAATAGATGTTTGATCTTATGAAATGCAATGTTCTGTATCGATTGGTAACATTTATCAAACTTTGGAACAAGTATTATTAAAGATTTCACGATTTTATCTTCGCATATACCGAAATTCGCGAATGTCGATTTTGTTTTTCGACAATTATCATATGAAAACGCGTATTTAAACATAGTAAAAACGTTACATTCTTGTTATATTCCTTATTCTGCATCGATAGAATATAAAATCAATGAAATTGAACGAGATTTCAAGTTTTCGTTTTTCGACGATACGCGTATATGAGCGAAAAATCGTATATACGATATGAAAGAATGTTAAAAACTTGATTCCAATATAAAATAGATGTTTGATCTTATGAAATGCAATGTTCTGTATCGATTGGTAACATTTAACATATTTTGGCACAAGTATTATTAAAGATTTCAAGATTTTATCTTCGCATATACCGAAATTCGCGTATTTCGATTATGTTTTTCGACAATTATCATATGAAAACGCGTATTTAAACATAGTAAAAACGTTATATTCTTGTTATATCATTTATTCTGCATCGATTGAATATTAAATCAATGAAATTGAACGAGATTTCAAGTTTTCGTTTTTCGACGATACGCGTATATGAGCGAAAAATCGTATAAACGATATTAATGAATGTTAAAAACTTTGATTCCAATATAAAATAGATGTTTAATCTTATGAAATGCAATGTTCTGAATCGATTTGTAACATTTTTCTAACTGTGGCGCAAGTATTATTAAAGATTTCACGATCTTATCTTCGTATATACCGAAATTCGCGTATGTCGATTACGTTTTTCGACAATTATCATATGAAAGCGCGTATTTAAACATAGTATAAACGTTATATTCTTGTTATATTCTTTATTCTGCATCGATAGAATAAAAAATCAATGAAATTGAACGAGATTTCAAGTTTTCGTTTTTTGACGATACGCGTACATGAGCGAAAAATCGTATATACGATATGAAAGAATGTTAAAATTTTGATTATAATATAAAATAGATGTTTGATCTTATGAAATGCAATGTTCTGAATCGATTGGTATCATTTTTCTAACTGTGGCACAAGTATTATTAAAGATTTCACGATTTTATCTTCGCATATACCGAAATTCGCGTATGTCGATTACGTTTTTCAAAATTTATCATATGAAAACGCGTATTCAAACATAGTAAAAACGTTATATTCTTGTTATATTCTATATTCTGCATCGATAGAATATAAAATCAATGAAATTGAACGAGATTTCAAGTTTTCGTTTTTCGACGAAACGCGTATATGAGCGAAAAATCTTATATACGGTATGAAAGAATGTTAAAAACTATTATCCCAATAAAAATAGATGTTTGATCTTATGAAATGCAATGATCTGAATCAACTGGTAACATTTTTCTAACTGTGGCACAAGTATTATTAAAGATTTCACGATTTCATCTTCGCATATACCGAAATTCGCGTATGTCGATTAAGGTTTTCGACAATTATCATATGAAAACGCGTATTTAAACATAGTAAAAACGTTATATTCTTGTTATATTCTTTATTCTACATCGATAGAATATAAAATCAATGAAATTGAACGAGATTTCAAGTTTTCGTTTTTCGACGATACGCGTATATGAGCGAAAAATCGTATATACGATATGAAAGAATATTAATAACTTTGCTTCCAATATAAAATAGATATTTGATCTTATGAAATGAAATGTACTAAATCTATTGGTAACATTTTTCTAACTGTGGCACAAATATTATTAAAGATTTCACGATTTTATCTTCGCATATACCTAAATTCGCGTATGTCGATTACGTTTTTCGACAATTATCATATGAAAACGCGTATTTAAACATAGTAAAATCGTTATATTCTTGTTATATTCTTTATTCTGCATCAATAGAATATAAAATCAATGAAATTGAATGAGATTTCAAGTTTTCGTTTTTAAACGATACGCGTATATGAGCGAATAATCGTATATACGATATGAAAGAATGTTAAAAACTTTGATTCCAATATAAAATAGATGTTTGATCTTATGAAATGCAATGTTCTGAATCGATTGGTAACATTTGCTAACTGTAGCACAAGTATTATTAAAGATTTCAAGATTTCATCTTCGCATATACCGAAATTCGCGTATGTCGATTACGTTTATCGACAATTATCATATGAAAGCGCGTATTTAAACATAGTAAGAACGTTATATTCATGTAATATTCTTTATTCTTCATCGATAGAACATAAAATCAATGAAATTGAACGAGATTTCAAGATTTCGTTTTTGACGATACGCGTATATGAGCGAAAAAACGTATATACGATATGAAAGAATATTAAAAACTTTGATTCCAATATAAAATAGATGTTTGAACTTATGAAATGCAATGTTCTGAATCGATTGGTAACATTTTTCTAACTGTGGCACAAGTATTATTAAAGATTTCACGATTTTATCTTCGCATGTACCGAAATTCGCGTATGTCGATTACGTTTTTCGACAATTATTATATGAAAGCGCGTATTTAAACATAGTAAAAACGTTATATTCTTGTTATATTCTTCATTCTGCATCGATGGAATATAAAATCAATGAAATTGAACGAGATTTCAAGTTTTCGTTTTTTGACGATACGCGTATATGAGCGAAAAATCGTATATACGATATGAAAGAATGTTAAAAACTTTGATTCCAATATAAAATGGATATATGATCTTATGAAATGCAATGTTCTGAATCGATTGGTAACATTTTTCTAACTGTGGAACAAGTATTATTAAAGATTTCACGATTTTATCTTCGCATATACCGAAATTCGCGTATGTCGATTACGTTTATCGACAATTATCATATGAAAGCGCGTATTTGAACATAGTAAAAACGTTACATTCTTGTTATATTCCTTATTCTGCATCGATAGAATATAAAATCAATGAAATTGAACGAGATTTCAAGTTTTCGTTTTTCGACGAAACGCGTATATGAGCGAAAAATCTTATATACGGTATGAAAGAATGTTAAATACTATTATTCCAATAAAAATAGATGTTTGATCTTATGAAATGCAATGATCTGAATCAACTGGTAACATTTTTCTAACTGTGGCACAAGTATTATTAAAGATTTCACGATTTCATCTTCGCATATACCGAAATTCGCGTATGTCGATTAAGGTTTTCGACAATTATCATATGAAAACGCGTATTTAAACATAGTAAAAACGTTATATTCTTGTTATATTCTTTATTCTACATCGATAGAATATAAAATCAATGAAATTGAACGAGATTTCAAGTTTTCGTTTTTCGACGATACGCGTATATGAGCGAAAAATCGTATATACGATATGAAAGAATGTTAATAACTTTGCTTCCAATATAAAATAGATATTTGATCTTATGAAATGAAATGTACTGAATCTATTGGTAACATTTTTCTAACTGTGGCACAAATATTATTAAAGATTTCACGATTTTATCTTCGCATATACCTAAATTCGCGTATGTCGATTACGTTTTTCGACAATTATCATATGAAAACGCGTATTTAAGCATAGTAAAATCGTTATATTCTTGTTATATTCTTTATTCTGCATCAATAGAATATAAAATCAATGAAATTGAATGAAATTTCAAGTTTTCGTTTTTAAACGATACGCGTATATGAGCGAATAATCGTATATACGATATGAAAGAATGTTAAAAACTTTGATTCCAATATAAAATAGATGTTTGATCTTATGAAATGCAATGTTCTGAATCGATTGGTAACATTTGCTAACTGTAGCACAAGTATTATTAAAGATTTCACGATTTCATCTTCGCATATACCGAAATTCGCGTATGTCGATTACGTTTATCGACAATTATCATATGAAAGCGCGTATTTAAACATAGTAAGAACGTTATATTCATGTAATATTCTTTATTCTTCATCGATAGAACATAAAATCAATGAAATTGAACGAGATTTCAAGATTTCGTTTTTGACGATACGCGTATATGAGCGAAAAAACGTATATACGATATGAAAGAATATTAAAAACTTTGATTCCAATATAAAATAGATGTTTGAACTTATGAAATGCAATGTTCTGAATCGATTGGTAACATTTTTCTAACTGTGGCACAAGTATTATTAAAGATTTCACGATTTTATCTTCGCATGTACCGAAATTCGCGTATGTCGATTACGTTTTTCGACAATTATTATATGAAAGCGCGTATTTAAACATAGTAAAAACGTTATATTCTTGTTATATTCTTCATTCTGCATCGATGGAATATAAAATCAATGAAATTGAACGAGATTTCAAGTTTTCGTTTTTTGACGATACGCGTATATGAGCGAAAAATCGTATATACGATATGAAAGAATATTAAAAACTTTGATTCCAATATAAAATAGATGTTTGAACTTATGAAATGCAATGTTCTGAATCGATTGGTAACATTTTTCTAACTGTGGCACAAGTATTATTAAAGATTTCACGATTTTATCTTCGAATGTACCGAAATTCGCGTATGTCGATTACGTTTTTCGACAATTATCATATGAAAGCGCGTATTTAAACATAGTAAAAACGTTATATTCTTGTTATATTCTTCATTCTGCATCGATGGAATATAAAATCAATGAAATTGAACGAGATTTCAAGTTTTCGTTTTTTGACGATACGCGTATATGAGCGAAAAATCGTATATACGATATGAAAGAATGTTAAAAACTTTGATTCCAATATAAAATGGATATATGATCTTATGAAATGCAATGTTCTGAATCGATTGGTAACATTTTTCTAACTGTGGAACAAGTATTATTAAAGATTTCACGATTTTATCTTCGCATATACCGAAATTCGCGTATGTCGATTACGTTTATCGACAATTATCATATGAAAGCGCGTATTTAAACATAGTAAAAACGTTATATTCTTGTTATATTCTTCATTCTGCATCGATGGAATATAAAATCAATGAAATTGAACGAGATTTCAAATTTTCGTTTTTTGACGATACGCGTATATGAGCGAAAAATCGTATATACGATATGAAAGAATGTTAAAAACTTTGATTCCAATATAAAATGGATATATGATCTTATGAAATGCAATGTTCTGAATCGATTGGTAACATTTTTCTAACTGTGGAACAAGTATTATTAAAGATTTCACGATTTCATCTTCGCATATACCGAAATTCGCGTATGTCGATTACGTTTTTCGAAAATTATCATATGAAAGCGCGTATTTAAACATAGTAAAAACGTTATATTCTTGTTATATTCTTCATTCTGCATCGATAGAATATAAAATCAATGAAATTTAACGAGATATCAAGTTTTCGTTTTTCGACGATATGCGTTTATGAGCGAAAAATCGTATATACGATATAAAAGAATGTTAAAAACTTTGATTCCAATATAAAATGGATGTTTGATCTTATGAAATGCAATGTTCTTAATCGATTGGTCACATTTTTCTAACTGTGGAACAAGTATTATTAAAGATTTCACGATTTTATCTTCGCATATACCGAAATTCGCGTATGTCGATTACGTTTTTCGACAATTATCATATGAAAGCGCGTATTTAAACATAGTAAAAACGTTATATTCTTGTTATATTCTTCATTCTGCATCGATGGAATATAAAATCAATGAAATTGAACGAGATTTCAAATTTTCGTTTTTTGACGATACGCGTATATGAGCGAAAAATCGTATATACGATATGAAAGAATGTTAAAAACTTTGATTCCAATATAAAATGGATATATGATCTTATGAAATGCAATGTTCAGAATCGATTGGTAACATTTTTCTAACTGTGGAACAAGTATTATTAAAGATTTCACGATTTTATCTTCGCATATACCGAAATTCGCGTATGTCGATTAAGTTTTTCGCAAATATCATATGATAACGCGTACTTAAACATAGTAAAAACGTTATATTCTTGTTATATTCTTTATTCTACATCGATAGAATATAATATCAATGAAATTGAACGAGATTTCAAGTTTTCGTTTTTCGACGATACGCGTATATGAGCGAAAAATCGTATATACGATATGAAAGAATGTTAAAAACTTTTATTCCAATATAAAATGGATGTTTGATCTTATGAAATGCAATGTTCTTAATCGATTGGTAACATTTTTCTAACTGTGGAACAAGTATTATTAATGATTTCACGATTTCATCTTCGCATATACCGAAATTCGCGTATGTCGATTATGTTTTTCGAAAATTATCATATGAAAGCGCGTATTTAAACATAGTAAAAACGTTATATTCTTGTTATATTCTTCATTCTGCATCGATGGAATATAAAATCAATGAAATTGAACGAGATTTCAAGTTTTCGTTTTTTGACGATACGCGTATATGAGCGAAAAATCGTATATACGATATGAAAGAATGATAAAAACTTTGATTCCAATATAAAATGGATATATGATCTTATGAAATGCAATGTTCTGAATCGATTGGTAACATTTTTCTAACTGTGGAAAAAGTATTATTAAAGATTTCACTATTTTATCTTCGCATATACCGAAATTCGCGTATGTCGATTACGTTTTTCGACAATTATCATATGAAAGCGCGTATTTAAACATAGTGAAAACGTTATATTCTTGTTATATTCTTCATTCTGCATCGATGGAATATAAAATCAATGAAATTGAACGAGATTTCAAGTTTTCGTTTTTTGACGATACGCGTATATGAGCGAAAAATCGTATATACGATATGAAAGAATGTTAAAAACTTTGATTCCAATATAAAATGGATATATGATCTTATGAAATGCAATGTTCTGAATCGATTGGTATCATTTTTCTAACTGTGGAACAAGTATTATTAAAGATTTCACGATTTTATCTTCGCATATACCGAAATTCGCGTATGTCGATTACGTTTTTCGACAATTATCATATGAAAGCGCGTATTTAAACATAGTAAAAACGTTATATTCTTGTTATATTCTTTATTCTGCATCGATAGAATATAAAATCAATGAAATTTAACGAGATTTCAAGTTTTCGTTTTTCGACGATATGCGTTTATGAGCGAAAAATCGTATATACGATATGAATGAATGTTAAAAACTTTGATTCCAATACAAAATAGATGTTTGATCTTATGAAATGCAATGTTCTGAATCGATTGGTAACATTTTTCTAACTATGGCACAAGTATTATTAAATATTTCTCGATTTTATCTTCTCATATACCGAAATTCGCGTATGTCGATTACGTTTTTCGACAATTATCATATGAAAACGCGTATTTAAACATAGTAAAAACGTTATATTCTTGTTATATTCTTCATTCTGCATCGATGGAATATAAAATCAATGAAATTGAACGAGATTTCAAGTTTTCGTTTTTTGACGATACGCGTATATGAACGAAAAATCGTATATACGATATGAAAGAATGTTAAAAACTTTGATTCCAATATAAAATGGATATATGATCTTATGAAATGCAATGTTCTGAATCGATTGGTAACATTTTTCTAACTGTGGAACAAGTATTATTAAAGATTTCACGATTTCATCTTCGCATATACCGAAATTCGCGTATGTCGATTACGTTTTTCGAAAATTATCATATGAAAGCGCGTATTTAAACATAGTAAAAACGTTATATTCTTGTTATATTCTTCATTCTGCATCGATGGAATATAAAATCAATGAAATTCAACGAGATTTCAAGTTTTCGTTTTTTGACGATACGCGTATATGAGCGAAAAATCGTATATACGATATGAAAGAATGTTAAAAACTTTGATTCCAATATAAAATGGATATATGATCTTATGAAATGCAATGTTCTGAATCGATTGGTAACATTTTTCTAACTGTGGAACAAGTATTATTAAAGATTTCACGATTTTATCTTCGCATATACCGAAATTCGCGTATGACGATTACGTTTTTCGACAACTATCATATGAAAGCGCGTATTTAAACATAGTAAAAACGTTATATTCTTGTTATATTCTTCATTCTGCATCGATGGAATATAAAATCAATGAAATTGAACGAGATTTCAAGTTTTCGTTTTTTGACGATACGCGTATATGAGCGAAAAATCGTATATACGATATGAAAGAATGTTAAAAACTTTGATTCCAATATAAAATGGATATATGATCTTATGAAATGCAATGTTCTGAATCGATTGGTAACATTTTTCTAACTGTGGAACAAGTATTATTAAAGATTTCACGATTTTATCTTCGCATATACCGAAATTCGCGTATGTCGATTACGTTTTTCGACAATTATCATATGAAAGCGCGTATTTAAACATAGTAAAAACGTTATATTCTTGTTATATTCTTTATTCTGCATCGATAGAATATAAAATCAATGAAATTTAACGAGATTTCAAGTTTTCGTTTTTCGACGATATGCGTTTATGAGCGAAAAATCGTATGTACGATATGAATGAATGTTAAAAACTTTGATTCCAATACAAAATAGATGTTTGATCTTATGAAATGCAATGTTCTGAATCGATTGGTAACATTTTTCTAACTATGGCACAAGTATTATTAAAGTTTTCACGATTTTATCTTCGCATATACCGAAATTCGCGTATGTCGATTACGTTTTCCATCAATTATTATATGAAAGCCCGTATTTGAACATAGTAAAAACGTTATATTCTTGTTATATTCTTTATTCTGCATCGATAGAATTTAAAATCAATGAAATTGATCGTGATTTCAAGTTTTCGTTTTTCGACGATACGTGTATATGGGCGAAAAATTGTATATACGATATGAAAGAAGGTTAAAAACTTTGATTCCAATATAAAAAAGATGTTTGATCTTATGAAATGCAATGTTCTGAATCGATTGGTAACATTTTTCTAACTGTGGCACAAGTATTCTTAAAGATTTCACGATTTTATCTTCGCATATACCGAAATTCGAGTATGTCTATTACGTTTTTCGACAATTATCATTTGAAAACGCGTATTTAAACATAGTAGAAATGTTATATTCTTGTTATATTCTTTATTCTGCATCGATAGAATATAAAATCAATGAAATTGTACGAGATTTCAAGTTTTCGATTTCCGACGATACGCGTATAATAGCGAAAAATCGTATATACGATATGAAAGAATGTTAAATACTTTGATTCCAATATAAAATGGATGATTGATCCTAAGAAATGCAATGTTCTGAATCGATTGGTAACATTTTTCTAACTGTGGCACAAGTATCATTGAAGATTTAACGATTTTATCTTCGCATATACCGAAATTCGCGTATGTCGTTTACGTTTTTCGAAAATTATCAAATGAAAACGCGTATTTATACATAGTAAAAACGTTATATTCTTGTTATACTCTTTATTCTGCATCGATAGAATATAAAATCAATGAAATTGGACGAGATTTCAAGTTTTCGATTTTCGACGATACGCGTATATGAGCGAAAAATCGTATATACGATATGAAAGAATGTTAAAAACTTTGATTCCAATATAAAATAGATGTTTGATCATATGAAATGCAATGTTCTGAATCGATTGGTAACATTTTTCAAACTGTGGCAAAAGTATTATTAAAGATTTCTCGATTTTATCTTCTCATATACCGAAATTCGCGTATGTCGATTACGTTTTTCGACAATTATCATATGAAAACGCGTATTTAAACATAGTAAAAACGTTATATTCTTGTTATATTCTTTATTCTGCATCGATAGAATTTAAAATCAATGAAATTGAACGAGATTTCAAGTTTTCGATTATCGACGATACGCGTACATGAGCGAAAAATCGTATATACGATATGAAAGAATGTTAAAAACTTTTATTCCAATATAAAATGGATGATTGATCTTAAGAAATGCAATGTTCTGAATCGATTGGTAACATTTTTCTAACTGTGGCACAAGTATCATTAAAGATTTCACAAATTTATCTTCGCATATACCGAAATTCGCGTATGTCGATAACGTTTTTCGACAATTATCATATGAAAACGCGTATTTAAGCATAGTAAAAATGTTATATTCTTGTTATATTCTTTATTCTACATCGACAAAAAATAATATCAATGAAATTGAACGAGATTTCAAGTTTTCGTTTTTCGACTATACGCGTATATGAGCGAAAAATCGTATATACGATATGAAAGAATGTTAAAAACATTGATCCCAATATAAAATAGATGTTTGATCTCAGGAAATGCAATGTTCTGAATCGATTGGTAACATTTTTCTAACTGTGGCACAAATATTATTAAAGATTTCACGATTTTATCTTCGCATATAACGAAAATCGCGTATGTCGATAACGTTTTTCGACAAGTATCATATGAAAACGCGTATTTAAACATTGTAAAAACGTTATAATCTTGTTTTATTCTTTATTCTGCATTGATAGAATATAAAATCAATGAAATTGAACGAGATGTCAAGTTTTCGATTTTCGTCGATACGCGTATATGAGCGAAAAATCGTATATACGATATGAAAGACTGTTAAAAACTTTGATTTCAAAATAAAGTAGATGTTTGATCTTATGAAATGCAATGTTCTGAATCGATTGGTAACATTTTCCTAACTGTGGCACAAGTATTATTTAAGATTTCACGATTTTATCTTCGCATATACCGAAATTCGCGTATGTCGATTACGTTTTTCGACTATTATCATTAGAAAACGCGTATTTAAGCATAGTAAAAATGTTATATGCTTGTTATATTCTTTATTCTGCATCGATGGAATATAAAATCAATGAAAATGAACGTGATTTCAACTTTTCGTTTTTCGACGATACGGGTATATGAGTGAAAAATCGTATATACGATATGAAAGACTGTTAAAAACTTTGATTTCAAAATAAAGTAGATGTTTGATCTTATGAAATGCAATGTTCTGAATCGATTGGTAACATTTTCCTAACTGTGGCACAAGTATTATTTAAGATTTCACGATTTTATCTTCGCATATACCGAAATTCGCGTATGTCGATTACGTTTTTCGACTATTATCATTAGAAAACGCGTTTTAAACATAGTAAAAACGTTATATTCTTGTTATATATTTATTCTTCATCGATAGAATATAAAATCAATGAAATTGAACGCGATGTCATGTTTTCGTTTTTCGACGATACGCGTATATGAGCGAAAAATCGTATATACAATATGAAAGAATGTTAAAAACTTCGATTCCAATATAAAATAGATGTTTGATCTTATGAAATGCAGTGTTCTGAATTGATTGGTAACATTTTTCTAACTGTGGCACAAGTATTATTAAAGATTTCACGATTTTATCTTCGCATATACCGAAATTCGCGTATGTTGATTTGGTTTTTCGACAATTATCATATGAAAACGCGTATTTAAACATAGTAAAAATGTTACATTCTTGTTATGTTCCTTATTCTGCATCGATAGAATAGAATATCAATGAAATTGTACGAGTTTTCAAGTTTTCGTTTTTCGACGGTACGCGTATATGAGCGAAAAATCGTATGTACGATATGAAAGAATGTTAAAATTTTGATTCCAATATAAAATAGATATTTGATCTTATGAAATGCAATGTTCTGAATCGATTGGTAACATTTTTCTAACTGTGGCACAAGTATTATTTAAGATTTCACGATTTTATCTTCGCATATACCGAAATTCGCGTATGTCGATTACGTTTTTCTACAATTATCATATGACGACGCGTATTTAAACATAGTAAAAACGTTATATTCTTGTTATATTCTTTATTCTGCATCGATAGAATATAAAATCAATGAAATTGAACGCGATGTCAAGTTTTCGATTTCGACGATACGCGTATATGAGCGAAAAATCGTATATACGATATGAAAGAATGTTAAAAACTTTGATTCCAATATAGAATAGATGTTTGATCTTATGACATGCAATGTTGTGAATCGATTGGTAACATTTTTCTAACTGTGGCACAAGTATTATTAAAGATATCACAATTTTATCTACCCATATACCGAAATTCGCGTATGTCGATTACGTTTTTCTACAATTATCATATGACGACGCGTATTTAAACATAGTAAAAACGTTATATTCTTGTTATATTCTTTATTCTGCATCGATAGAATATAAAATCAATGAAATTGAACGCGATGTCATGTTTTCGATTTCGACGATACGCGTATATGAGCGAAAAATCGTATATACGATATGAAAGAATGTTAAAAACTTTGATTCCAATATAAAATGGATATATGATCTTATGAAATGCAATGTTCTGAATCGATTGGTAACATTTTTCTAACTGTGGAACAAGTATTATTAAAGATTTAACGATTTTATCTTCGCATATACCGAAATTCGCGTATGTCGATTACGTTTTTCGACTATTATCATATGAAAACGCGTTTTAAACATAGTAAAAACGTTATATTCTTGTTATATTCTTTATTCTGCATCGATAGAATATAAAATCAATGAAATTTAACGAGATTTCAAACTTTCGTTTTTCGACGATACGCGTATATGAGCGAAAAATCGTATATACAATATGAAAGAATGTTAAAAACTTCGATTCCAATATAAAATAGATGTTTGATCTTATGAAATGCAATGTTCTGAATCGATTGGTAACATATTTCTAACTGTGGCACAAGTATTATTTAAGATTTCACGATTTTATCTTCGCATATACCGAAATTCGCGTATGTTGATTTTGTTTTTCGACAATTATCATATGAAAACGCGTATTTAAACATAGTAAAAATGTTACATTCTTGTTATATTCCTTATTCTGCATCGATAGAATATAAAATCAATGAAATTGTACGAGTTTTCAAGTTTTCGTTTTTCGACGGTACGCGTATATGAGCGAAAAATCGTATATACGATATGAAAGAATGTTAAAATTTTGATTCCAATATAAAATAGATATTTGATCTTATGAAATGCAATGTTCTGAATCGATTGGTAACATTTTTCTAACTGTGGCACAAGTATTATTAAAGATTTCACGATTTTAACTTCGCATATACCGAAATTCGAGTATGTCGATTAGGTTTTTCGACAAGTATCATATGAAAACGCGTATTTAAACATAGTAAAAACGTTATATTCTTGTTATCTTCTTTATTCTTCATCGATAGAATATTAAATCAATAAAATTGAACGAGATTTCAAGTTTTCGTTTTTCGACGATACGCGTATATGACCGAAAAATCGTATATACGATATGAAAGAATGTTAAAAACTTTGATTCCAATTTAAAATAGATGTTTGATCTTATGAAATGCAATGTTCTGAATCGATTGGTAACATTTTTCTAACTGTGGCACAAGTATTATTAAAGATTTCACAATTTTATCTTCCCATATACCGAAATTCGCGTATGTCGATTACGTTTTTCTACAATTATCATATGACGACGCGTATTTAAACATAGTAAAAACGTTATATTCTTGTTATATTCTTTATTCTGCATCGATAGAATATAAAATCAATGAAATTGAACGCGATATCAAGTTTTCAATTTCGACGATACGCGTATATGAGCGAAAAATCGTATAAACAATATTAATGAATGTTAAAAACTTTTATTCCAATATAAAATAGATGTTTGATCTTATGAAATGCAATGTTCTGAATCGATTGGTAACATTTTTCTAACTGTCGCACAAGTATTATTAAAGATTTCACGATTTTATGTTCGCATATAACGAAATTCGTGTATGTCGATTACGTTTTTCGACAATTATCATATGAAAACGCGTATTTAAACATAGTAAAAACATTATATTCTTGTTATATTCTTTATTCTGCATCGATAGAATATAAAACCAATGAAATTGAACGAGATTTCAAACTTTCGTTTTTCGACGATACGCGTATATGAGCGAAAAATCGTACATACAATATGAAAGAATGTTAAAAACTTCGATTCCAATATAAAATAGATGTTTGATCTTATGAAATGCAATGTTCTGAATTGATTGGTAACATTTTTCTAACTGTGGCACAAGTATTATTAAAAATTTCACGGTTTTATCTTCGCATATAACGAAATTCGCGTATGTCGATTAGGTTTTTCGACAATTATCATATGAAAACGCGTATTTAAAGATTGTAAAAACGTTATATTATGTTATATTCTTTATTCTGCATCGATTGAATATAAAATCAATGAAATTGAACGAGATTTCAAGTTTTCGTTTTCGTAGATACGCGTATATGAGCGAAAAATAGTATATACGATATGAAAGAATGTTAAAATCTTTGATTTCAATATAAAATAGATGTTTGATCTTATGAAATGCAATGTTCTGAATCGACTGGTAACATTTTTCTAACTGTGGCACAAGTATTATTAAAGATTTCACGATTTTATCTGCGCATATAACGAAATTCGCGTATGTCGATTACGTTTTTCGACAATTATCATATGAAAACGCGTATTTAAACATAGTAAAAACGTTATATTCTTGTTATATCATTTATTCTGCATCGATTGAATATTAAATCAATGAAATTGAACGAGATTTCAAGTTTTCGTTTTTCGACGATACACGTATATGAGCGAAAAATCGTATATGCGATATGAAAGAATGTTAAAAACTTTGATTCCAATATAAAATAGATGTTTGATCTTATGAAATGCAATGTTCTGAATCGATTGGTAACATTTTTCTAACTGTGGCACAAGTATTATTAAAGATTTCACGATTTTATCTTCGCATATAACGAAATTCGCGTATGTCGATTACGTTTTTCGACAATTATCATATGAAAACGCTTATTTAAACATAGTAAAAACGTTATATTCTTGTTATATCATTTATTCTGCATCGATTGAATATTAAATCAATGAAATTGAACGAGATTTCAAGTTTTCGTTTTTCGACGATACGCGTATATGAGCGAAAAATCGTATAAACGATATTAATGAATGTTAAAAACTTTGATTCCAATATAAAATAGATGTTTGATCTTATGAAATGCAATGTTCTGAATCGATTGGTAACATTTTTCTAACTGTGGCACAAGTATTATTAAAGATTTCACGATTTTATCTTCGCATATAACGAAATTCGCGTATGTGGATTACGTTTTTCGACAATTATCATATGAAAACGCGTATTTAAACATAGTAAAAACGTTATATTCTTGTTATATTCTTTATTCTGCATCGATAGAATATAAAATCAATGAAATTGAACGAGATTTCAAACTTTCGTTTTTCGACGATACGCGTATATGAGCGAAAAATCGTATATACAATATGAAAGAATGTTAAAAACTTCGATTCCAATATAAAATAGATGTTTGATCTTATGAAATGCAATGTTCTGAATTGATTGGTAACATTTTTCTAACTGTGGCACAAGTATTATTAAAAATTTCACGGTTTTATCTTCGTATATAACGAAATTCGCGTATGTCGATTACGTTTTTCGACAATTATCATATGAAAACGCGTATTTAAACATTGTAAAAACGTTATATTATGTTATATTCTTTATTCTGCATCGATTGAAAATAAAATCAATGAAATTGAACGAGATTTCAAGTTTTCGTTTTCGTAGATACTCGTATATGAGCGAAAAATAGTATATACGATATGAAAGAATATTAAAATCTTTGATTTCAATATAAAATAGATGTTTGATCTTATGAAATGCAATGTTCTGAATCGATTGGTAACATTTTTCTAACTGTGGCACAAGTATTATTAAAGATTTCACGATTTTATCTTCGCATATAACGAAATTCGCGTATGTCGATTACGTTTTTCGACAATTATCATATGAAAACGCGTATTTAAACATAGTAAAAACGTTATATTCTTGTTATATCATTTATTCTGCATCGATTGAATATTTAATCAATGAAATTGAACGAGATTTCAAACTTTCGTTTTTCGACGATACGCGTATATGAGCGAAAAATCGTATATACAATATGAAAGAATGTTAAAAACTTCGATTCCAATATAAAATAGATGTTTGATCTTATGAAATGCAATGTTCTGAATTGATTGGTAACATTTTTCTAACTGTGGCACAAGTATTATTAAAAATTTCACGGTTTTATCTTCGCATATAACGAAATTCGCGTATGTCGATTAGGTTTTTCGACAATTATCATATGAAAACGCGTATTTAAAGATTGTAAAAACGTTATATTATGTTATATTCTTTATTCTGCATCGATTGAATATAAAATCAATGAAATTGAACGAGATTTCAAGTTTTCGTTTTCGTAGATACGCGTATATGAGCGAAAAATAGTATATACGATATGAAAGAATGTTAAAATCTTTGATTTCAATATAAAATAGATGTTTGATCTTATGAAATGCAATGTTCTGAATCGATTTGTAACATTTTTCTAACTGTGGCGCAAGTATTATTAAAGATTTCACGATTTTATCTTCGTATATACCGAAATTCGCGTATGTCGATTACGTTTTTCGACTATTATCATTAGAAAACGCGTTTTAAACATAGTAAAAACGTTATATTCTTGTTATATATTTATTCTTCATCGATAGAATATAAAATCAATGAAATCGAACGCGATGTCAAGTTTTCGTTTTTCGACGACACGCGTATATGAGCGAAAAATCGTATATACGATATGAAAGAATGTTAAAATTTTGATTCCAATATAAAATAGATGTTTGATCTTATGAAATGCAATGTTCTGAATCGATTGGTAACATATTTCTAACTGTGGCACAAGTATTATTTAAGATTTCACGATTTTATCTTCGCATATACCGAAATTCGCGTATGTCGATTACGTTTTTCTACAATTATCATATGAAAACGCGTATTTAAACATAGTAAAATATTATATTCTCGTTATATTCATTATTCTGCATTGATAGAATATAAAATCAATGAAATTGAACGAGATTTCAAGATTTCGTTTTTCGACGATACGCGTATATGAGCGAAAAATCGTATAAACAATATGAAAGAATGTTAAAAACTTTGATTCCAATATAAAATAGATGTTTGATCTTATGAAATGCAATGTTCTGAATCGATTGGTAACATTTTTCTAACTGTAGCAAAAGTATTATTAAAGATTTCACGATTTTATCTTCGCATATACCGAAATTCGCGTATGTCGATTACGTTTTTCTACAATTATCATATGACGACGAGTATTTAAACATAGTAAAAACGTTATATTCTTGTTATATTCTTTATTCTGCATCGATAGAATATAAAATCAATGAAATTGAACGCGATGTCGAGTTTTCGATTTCGACGATACGCGTATATGAACGAAAAATCGTATATACGAAATGAAAGAATGTTAAAAACTTTGATTCCAATATAGAATAGATGTTTGATCTTATGACATGCAATGTTCTGAATCGATTGGTAACATTTTTCTAACTATGGCACTAGTATTATTAACGATTTCACGATTTTATCTTCTCATATACCGAAATTCGCGTATGTCGATTACGTTTTTCGACTATTATCATTAGAAAACGCGTTTTAAACATAGTAAAAACGTTATATTCTTGTTATATATTTATTCTTCATCGATAGAATATAAAATCAATGAAATTGAACGCGATGTCATGTTTTCGTTTTTCGACGATACGCGTATATGAGCGAAAAATCGTATATACGATATGAATGAATGTTAAAATTTTGATTCCAATATAAAATAGATGTTTGATCTTATGAAATGCAATGTTCTGAATCGATTGGTAACATATTTCTAACTGTGGCACAAGTATTATTTAAGATTTCACGATTTTATCTTCGCATATACAGAAATTCGCGTATGTCGATTACGTTTTTCGACTATTATCATATGAAAACGCGTTTTAAACATAGTAAAAACGTTATATTCTTGTTATATTCTTTATTCTGCATCGATAGAATATAAAATCAATGAAATTTAACGAGATTTCAAACTTTCGTTTTTCGACGATACGCGTATATGAGCGAAAAATCGTATATACAATATGAAAGAATGTTAAAAACTTCGATTCCAATATAAAATAGATGTTTGATCTTATGAAATGCAATGTTCTGAATCGATTGGTAACATATTTCTAACTGTGGCACAAGTATTATTTAAGATTTCACGATTTTATCTTCGCATATACCGAAATTCGCGTATGTTGATTTTGTTTTTCGACAATTATCATATGAAAACGCGTATTTAAACATAGTAAAAATGTTACATTCTTGTTATATTCCTTATTCTGCATCGATAGAATATAAAATCAATGAAATTGTACGAGTTTTCAAGTTTTCGTTTTTCGACGGTACGCGTATATGAGCGAAAAATCGTATATACGATATGAAAGAATGTTAAAATTTTGATTCCAATATAAAATGGATCTTTGATCTTATGAAATGCAATGTTCTGAATCGATTGGTAACATTTTTCTAACTGTGGCACAAGTATTATTAAAGATTTCACAATTTTATCTTCCCATATACCGAAATTCGCGTATGTCGATTACGTTTTTCTACAATTATCATATGACGACGCGTATTTAAACATAGTAAAAACGTTATATTCTTGTTATATTCTTTATTCTGCATCGATAGAAGATAAAATCAATGAAATTGAACGCGATGTCAAGTTTTCGATTTCGACGATACGCGTATATGAGCGAAAAATCGTATATACGATATGAAAGAATGTTAAAAACGTTGATTCCAATATAGAATAGATGTTTGATCTTATGACATGCAATGTTCTGAATCGATTGGTAACATTTTTCTAACTATGGCACTAGTATTATTAAAGATTTCACGATTTTATCTTCTCATATACCGAAATTCGCGTATGTCGATTACGTTTTTCGACTATTATCATTAGAAAACGCGTTTTAAACATAGTAAAAACGTTATATTCTTGTTATATAATTATTCTTCATCGATAGAATATAAAATCAATGAAATCGAACGCGATGTCAAGTTTTCGTTTTTCGACGATACGCGTATATGAGCGAAAAATCGTATATACGATATGAAAGAATGTTAAAATTTTGATTCCAATATAAAATAGATGTTTGATCTTATGAAATGCAATGTTCTGAATCGATTGGTAACATATTTCTAACTGTGGCACAAGTATTATTTAAGATTTCACGATTTTATCTTCGCATATACCGAAATTCGCGTATGTCGATTACGTTTTTCTACAATTATCATATGAAAACGCGTATTTAAACATAGTAAAATATTATATTCTCGTTATATTCATTATTCTGCATCGATAGAATATAAAATCAATGAAATTGAACGAGATTTCAAGATTTCGTTTTTCGACGATACGCGTATATGAGCGAAAAATCGTATAAACAATATGAAAGAATGTTAAAAACTTTGATTCCAATTTAAAATAGATGTTTGATCTTATGAAATGCAATGTTCTGAATCGATTGGTAACATTTTTCTAACTATGGCACTAGTATTATTAAAGATTTCACGATTTTATCTTCGCATATAACGAAATACGCGTATGTGGATTACGTTTTTCGACAATTATCATATGAAAACGCGTATTTAAACATATTAAAAACGTTATATTCTTGTTATATTCTTTATTCTGCATCGATAGAATATAAAATCAATGAAATTGAACGAGATTTCAAACTTTCGTTTTTCGACGATACGCGTATATGAGCGAAAAATCGTATATACAATATGAAAGAATGTTAAAAACTTCGATTCCAATATAAAATAGATGTTTGATCTTATGAAATGCAATGTTCTGAATTGATTGGTAACATTTTTCTAACTGTGGCACAAGTATTATTAAAAATTTCACGGTTTTATCTTCGCATATAACGAAATTCGCGTATGTCGATTAGGTTTTTCGACAATTATCATATGAAAACGCGTATTTAAAGATTGTAAAAACGTTATATTATGTTATATTCTTTATTCTGCATCGATTGAATATAAAATCAATGAAATTGAACGAGATTTCAAGATTTCGTTTTTCGACGATACGCGTATATGAACGAAAAATCGTATATACGAAATGAAAGAATGTTAAAAACTTTGATTCCAATATAGAATAGATGTTTGATCTTATGACATGCAATGTTCTGAATCGATTGGTAACATTTTTCTAACTATGGCACTAGTATTATTAAAGATTTCACGATTTTATCTTCTCATATACCGAAATTCGCGTATGTCGATTACGTTTTTCGACTATTATCATATGAAAACGCGTATTTAAACATAGTAAAAACGTTACATTCTTGTTATATTCCTTATTCTGCATCGATAGAATATAAAATCAATGAAATTGTACGAGTTTTCAAGTTTTCGTTTTTCGACGGTACGCGTATATGAGCGAAAAATCGTATATACGATATGAAAGAATGTTAAAATTTTGATTCCAATATAAAATAGATGTTTGATCTTATGAAATGCAATGTTCTGAATCGATTGGTAACATTTTTCTAACTGTGGCACAAGTATTATTTAAGATTTCACGATTTTATCTTCGCATATACCGAAATTCGCGTATGTCGATTACGTTTTTCTACAATTGTCATACGAAAACGCGTATTCAAACATAGTAAAAATGTTATAATCTTGTTAAATTCATTATTCTGCATCGATAAAATATAAAATCAATGAAATTGAACGAGATTTCAAGTTTTCGTTTTTCGACGATACACGTATATGAGCGAAAAATCGTATATGCGATATGAAAGAATGTTAAAAACTTTGATTCCAATATAAAATAGATGTTTGATCTTATGAAATGCAATGTTCTGAATCGATTGGTAACATTTTTCTAACTGTCGCACAAGTATTATTAAAGATTTCACGATTTTATCTTCGCATATAACGAAATTCGCGTATGTGGATTACGTTTTTCGACAATTATCATATGAAAACGCGTATTTAAACATAGTAAAAACGTTATATTCTTGTTATATTCTTTATTCTGCATCGATAGAATATAAAATCAATGAAATTGAACGAGATTTCAAACTTTCGTTTTTCGACGATACGCGTATATGAGCGAAAAATCGTATATACAATATGAAAGAATGTTAAAAACTTCGATTCCAATATAAAATAGATGTTTGATCTTATGAAATGCAATGTTCTGAATTGATTGGTAACATTTTTCTAACTGTGGCACAAGTATTATTAAAAATTTCACGGTTTTATCTTCGTATATAACGAAATTCGCGTAGGTCGATTACGTTTTTCGACAATTATCATATGAAAACGCGTATTTAAACATTGTAAAAACGTTATATTATGTTATATTCTTTATTCTGCATCGATTGAATATAAAATCAATGAAATTGAACGAGATTTCAAGTTTTCGTTTTCGTAGATACTCGTATATGAGCGAAAAATAGTATATACGATATGAAAGAATATTAAAATCTTTGATTTCAATATAAAATAGATGTTTGATCTTATGAAATGCAATGTTCTGAATCGATTGGTAACATTTTTCTAACTGTGGCACAAGTATTATTAAAGATTTCACGATTTTATCTTCGCATATAACGAAATTCGCGTATGTCGATTACGTTTTTCGACAATTATCATATGAAAACGCGTACTTAAACATAGTAAAAACGTTATATTCTTGTTATATTCTTTATTCTGCATCGATAGAATATAAAACCAATGAAATTGAACGAGATTTCAAACTTTCGTTTTTCGACGATACGCGTATATGAGCGAAAAATCGTATATACAATATGAAAGAATGTTAAAAACTTCGATTCCAATATAAAATAGATGTTTGATCTTATGAAATGCAATGTTCCGAATTGATTGGTAACATTTTTCTAACTGTGGCACAAGTATTATTAAAAATTTCAAGGTTTTATCTTCGCATATAACGAAATTCGCGTATGTCGATTAGGTTTTTCGACAATTATCATATGAAAACGCGTATTTAAAGATTGTAAAAACGTTATATTATGTTATATTCTTTATTCTGCATCGATTGAATATAAAATCAATGAAATTGAACGAGATTTCAAGTTTTCGTTTTCGTAGATACGCGTATATGAGCGAAAAATAGTATATACGATATGAAAGAATGTTAAAATCTTTGATTTCAATATAAAATAGATGTTTGATCTTATGAAATGCAATGTTCTGAATCGACTGGTAACATTTTTCTAACTGTGGCACAAGTATTATTAAAGATTTCACGATTTTATCTTCGCATATAACGAAATTCGCGTATGTCGATTACGTTTTTCGACAATTATCATATGAAAACGCGTATTTAAACATAGTAAAAACGTTATATTCTTGTTATATCATTTATTCTGCATCGATTGAATATTAAATCAATGAAATTGAACGAGATTTCAAGTTTTCGTTTTTCGACGATACGCGTATATGAGCGAAAAATCGTATAAACGATATTAATGAATGTTAAAAACTTTGATTCCAATATAAAATAGATGTTTGATCTTATGAAATGCAATGTTCTGAATCGATTTGTAACATTTTTCTAACTGTGGCGCAAGTATTATTAAAGATTTCACGATTTTATCTTCGTATATACCGAAATTCGCGTATGTCGATTACGTTTTTCGACAATTATCATATGAAAGCGCGTATTTAAACATAGTATAAACGTTATATTTTTGTTATATTCTTTATTCTGCATCGATAGAATAAAAAATCAATGAAATTGAACTAGATTTCGAGTTTTCGTTTTTCGACGATACGCGTACATGAGCGAAAAATCGTATATACGATATGAAAGAATATTAAAAACTTTGATTCCAATATAAACTAGATGTTTGATCTTATGAAATGCAATGTTCTGAATCGATTGGTAACATTTTTCTAACTGTGGCACAAGTATTATTAAAGATTTCACGATTTTATCTTCGCACATACCGAAATTAGCGTATGTCGATTACGTTTTTCGACAATTATCATATGAAAACGCGTATTTAAACATAGTAAAAACGTTATATTCTTGTTATATCATTTATTCTGCATCGATTGAATATTTAATCAATGAAATTGAACGAGATTTCAAGTTTTCGTTTTTCGACGATACGCGTATATGAGCGAAAAATCGTATAAACGATATTAATGAATGTTAAAAACTTTGATTCCAATATAAAATAGATGTTTGATCTTATGAAATGCAATGTTCTGAATCGATTGGTAACATTTTTCTAACTGTCGCACAAGTATTATTAAAGATTTCACGATTTTATCTTCGCATATAACGAAATTCGTGTATGTCGATTACGTTTTTCTACAATTGTCATATGAAAACGCGTATTCAAACATAGTAAAAACGTTATAATCTTGTTAAATTCATTATTCTGCATCGATAAAATATAAAATCAATGAAATTGAACGAGATTTCAAGTTTTCGTTTTTCGACGATACACGTATATGAGCGAAAAATCGTATATGCGATATGAAAGAATGTTAAAAACTTTGATTCCAATATAAAATAGATGTTTGATCTTATGAAATGCAATGTTCTGAATCGATTGGTAACATTTTTCTAACTGTGGCACAAGTATTATTAAAGATTTCACGATTTTATCTTCGCATATAACGAAATTCGCGTATGTCGATTACGTTTTTCGACAATTATCATATGAAAACGCGTATTTAAACATAGTAAAAACGTTATATTCTTGTTATATCATTTATTCTGCATCGATTGAATATTAAATCAATGAAATTGAACGAGATTTCAAGTTTTCGTTTTTCGACGATACGCGTATATGAGCGAAAAATCGTATAAACGATATTAATGAATGTTAAAAACTTTGATTCCAATATAAAATAGATGTTTGATCTTATGAAATGCAATGTTCTGAATCGATTGGTAACATTTGTCTAACTGTCGCACAAGTATTATTAAAGATTTCACGATTTTATCTACGCATATAACGAAATTCGCGTATGTGGATTACATTTTTCGACAATTATCATATGAAAACGCGTATTTAAACATAGTAAAAACGTTATATTCTTGTTATATTCTTTATTCTGCATCGATAGAATATAAAACCAATGAAATTGAACGAAATTTCAAACTTTCGTTTTTCGACGATACGCGTATATGAGCGAAAAATCGTATATACAATATGAAAGAATGTTAAAAACTTCGATTCCAATATAAAATAGATGTTTGATCTTATGAAATGCAATGTTCTGAATTGATTGGAAACATTTTTCTAACTGTGGCCCAAGTATTATTAAAAATTTCACGGTTTTATCTTCGCATATAACGAAATTCGCGTATGTCGATTAGGTTTTTCGACAATTATCATATGAAAACGCGTATTTAAAGATTGTAAAAACGTTATATTATGTTATATTCTTTATTCTGCATCGATTGAATATAAAATCAATGAAATTGAACGAGATTTCAAGTTTTCGTTTTCGTAGATACGCGTATATGAGCGAAAAATAGTATATACGATATGAAAGAATGTTAAAATCTTTGATTTCAATATAAAATAGATGTTTGATCTTATGAAATGCAATGTTCTGAATCGACTGGTAACATTTTTCTAACTGTGGCACAAGTATTATTAAAGATTTCACGATTTTATCTTCGCATATAACGAAATTCGCGTATGTCGATTACGTTTTTCGACAATTATCATATGAAAACGCGTATTTAAACATAGTAAAAACGTTATATTCTTGTTATATCATTTATTCTGCATCGATTGAATATTAAATCAATGAAATTGAACGAGATTTCAAGTTTTTGTTTTTCGACGATACGCGTATATGAGCGAAAAATCTTATAAACGATATTAATGAATGTTAAAAACTTTGATTCCAATATAAAATAGATGTTTGTTCTTATGAAATACAATGTTCTGAATCGATTTGTAACATTTTTCTAACTGTGGCGCAAGTATTATTAAAGATTTCACGATTTTATCTTCGTATATCGAAATTCGCGTATGTCGATTACGTTTTTCGAAAATTATCATATGAAAGCGCGTATTTAAACATAGTATAAACGTTATATTCTTGTTATATTCTTTATTCTGCATCGATAGAATAAAAAATCAATGAAATTGAACTAGATTTCGAGTTTTCGTTTTTCGATGATACGCGTACATGAGCGAAAAATCGTATATACGATATGAAAGAATATTAAAAACTTTGATTCCAATATAAAATAGATGTTTGATCTTATGAAATGCAATGTTCTGAATCGATTGGTAACATTTTTCTAACTGTGGCACAAGTATTATTAAAGATTTCACGATTTTATCTTCGCATATACCGAAATTAGCGTATGTCGATTACGTTTTTCGACAATTATCTCATGAAAACGCGTATTTAAACATAGTAAAAACGTTATATTCTTGTTATATTCTTTATTCTGCATCGATAGAATGTAAAATCAATGAAATTGAACGATATTTCAAGTTTTCGTTTTTCGACGATACGCGTATATGTGCGAAAAATCGTATATACGATATGAAAGAATGATAAAAACTTTGATTCCAATATAAAATAGATGTTTGATCTTATGAAATGCAATATTCTGACTCGATTGGTAACATTTTTCTAACTGTGGCACAAGTATTATTAAAGATTTCACGATTTTATCTTCGCATATACCGAAATTCGCGTATGTCGATTAAGTTTTTCGACAATTATAATATGAAAACGCGTATTTAAACATAGTAAAAACGTTATATTCTTGTTATATACTTTATTCTGCATCGATAGACTATAAAATCAATGAAATTGAACGAGATTTCAAGTTTTCGTTTTTCGACGATACGCGTATATGAGCGAAAAATCGTATATACGATATGAAAGAATGTTAAAAACTTTGATTCCAATATAAAATAGATGTTTGATCTTATGAAATGCAATGTTCTGTATCGATTGGTAACATTTATCAAACTTTGGCACAAGTATTATTGAAGATTTCACGATTTTATCTTCGCATATACCGAAATTCGCGTATGTCGATTCTGTTTTTCGACAATTATCATATGAAAATGCGTATTTAAACATAGTAAAAACGTTATATTCTTGTTATATACTTTATTCTGCATCGATAGACTATAAAATCAATGAAATTGAACGGGATTTCTAGTTTTCGTTTTTCGAAGATACGCGTATATGAGCGAAAAATCGTATATACGATATGAAAGATTGTTAAAAACTTTGATTCCAATATAAAATAGATGAAGATCTTATGAAATGCAATGTTCTGAATCGACTGGTAACATTTTTCTAACTGTAGCACAAGTATTATTAAAGATTTCACGATTTTATCTTCGCATATACCGAAATTCGCGTATGTCGATTACGTTTTTCGACAATTATCATATGAAAACGCGTATTTAAACATACTAAAAACGTTATATTCTTGTTATATTCTTTATTCTGCATCGATAGAATATAAAATCAATGAAATTGAACGAGATTACAAGTTTTCGTTATTGGACGATACGCGTATATGAGCGAAAAATCGTATATACGATATGAAAGAATTTTAATAACTTTGATTCCAATTTAAAATAGATGTTCGATCTTATGAAATGCAATGTTCTGAATCGATTGGTAACATTTTTCTAACTGTGGCACAAGTATTATTAAAGATTTCACGTTTTTATCTTCGCATATACCGAAATTCGCGTATGTCGATTACGTTTTTCGACAATTATCATATGAAAACGCGTATTTAAACATACTAAAAACGTTATATTCTTGTTATATTCCTTATTCTGCATCGATAGAATATAAAATCAACGAAATTGAACGAGATTTCAAGTTTTCGTTTTTCGACGATACGTGTATATGAGCGGAAAATCCTATATACGATATGAAAGAATGTTAAAAACTTTTATTCCAATATAAAATAGATGTTTGATCTGATGAAATGCAATGTTCTGAATCGATTGGTGACATTGTTCTAACTGTGGCACAAGTATTATTAAAGATTTCACGATTTTATCTTCGCATATACCGAAATTCGCGTATGTCGATTACGTTTTTCGACTATTATCATATGAAAACGCGTATTTAAACATAGTAAAAACGTTATATTCTTGTTATATTCTTTATTCTGCATCGATAGAATTTAAAATAATTGAAATTGAACGAGATTTCAAGTTTTCGCTTTTCGACGATACGCGTATATGAGCGAAAAATCGTATATACGATATGAAAGAATTTTAAAAACTTTGATTCCAATATAAAATAGATGTTTGATCTGATGAAATGCAATGTTCTGAATCGATTCGTAGCATTTTTCTAACTGTGGCACAAGTATTATTAAAGATTTCACGTTTTTATCTTCGCATATACCGAAATTCGTGTATGTCGATTACGTTTTTCGAAAATTATCATATGAAAACGCGTATTTAAACATACTAAAAACGTTATATTCTTGTTATATTCTTTATTCTGCATCGATAGAATATAAAATCAATGAAATTGAACGAGATTTCAAGTTTTCGTTTTTCGACGATACGTGTATATGAGCGAAAAATCCTATGTACGATATGAAAGAATGTTAAAAACTTTTATTCCAATATAAAATATATGTTTGATCTGATGAAATGCAATGTCCTGAATCGATTGGTAACATTTTTCTAACTGTGGCACAATTATTATTAAAGATTTCACGATTTTATCTTCGCATATACCGAAATTCGCGTATGTCGATTACGTTTTTCGACGAATTATCATATGAAAACGCGTATTTAAACATAGTAAAAACGTTATATTCTTGTTATATTCTTTATTCTGCATCGATAAAATATAAAATCAATGAAATTGAACGAGATTTCAAGTTTTCGTTTTTCGACGATACGCGTATATGTGCGATAAATCGTATATACGATATGAAAGAATGATAAAAACTTTGATTCCAATATAAAATAGATGTTTGATCTTATGAAATGCAATGTTCTGACTCGATTGGTAACATTTTTCTAACTGTGGCACAAGTATTATTAAAGATTTCACGATTTTATCTTCGCATATACCGAAATTCGCGTATGTCGATTAAGTTTTTCGACAATTATCATATGAAAATGCGTATTTAAACATAGTAAAAACGTTATATTCTTGTTATATACTTTATTCTGCATCGATAGACTATAAAATCAATGAAATTGAACGGGATATCTAGTTTTCGTTTTTCGAAGATACGCGTATATGAGCGAAAAATCGTATATACGATATGAAAGATTGTTAAAAACTTTGATTCCAATATAAAATAGATGAAGATCTTATGAAATGCAATGTTCTGAATCGACTGGTAACATTTTTCTAACTGTAGCACAAGTATTATTAAAGATTTCACGATTTTATCTTCGCATATACCGAAATTCGCGTATGTCGATTACGTTTTTCGACAATTATCATATGAAAACGCGTATTTAAACATACTAAAAACGTTATATTCTTGTTATATTCTTTATTCTGCATCGATAGAATATAAAATCAATGAAATTGAACGAGATTACAAGTTTTCGTTATTGGACGATACGCGTATATGAGCGAAAAATCGTATATACGATATGAAAGAATTTTAATAACTTTGATTCCAATATAAAATAGATGTTTGATCTTATGTAATGCAATGTTCTGTATCGATTTGTAACATTTATCAAACTTTGGCACAAGTATTATTAAAGATTTCACGATTTTATCTTCGCATATACCGAAATTCGCGTATGTCGATTACGTTTTTCGACAATTATCATATGAAAACGCGTATTTAAACATAGTAAAAACGTTATATTCTTGTTATATTCTTTATTCTGCATCGATAGAATATAAAATAATTGAAATTGAACGAGATTTCAAGTTTTCGCTTTTCGACGATACGCGTATATGAGCGAAAAATCGTATATACGATATGAAAGAATGATAAAAACTTTGATTCCAATATAAAATAGATGTTTGATCTTATGAAATGCAATGTTCTGACTCGATTGGTAACATTTTTCTAACTGTGGCACAAGTATTATTAAAGATTTCACGATTTTATCTTCGCATATACCGAAATTCGCGTATGTCGATTAAGTTTTTCGACAATTATCATATGAAAACGCGTATTTAAACATACTAAAAACGTTATATTCTTGTTATATACTTTATTCTGCATCGATAGACTATAAAATCAATGAAATTGAACGGGATTTCTAGTTTTCGTTTTTCGAAGATACGCGTATATGAGCGAAAAATCGTATATACGATATGAAAGATTGTTAAAAACTTTGATTCCAATATAAAATAGATGAAGATCTTATGAAATGCAATGTTCTGATTCGACTGGTAACATTTTTCTAACTGTAGCACAAGTATTATTAAAGATTTCACGTTTTTATCTTCGCATATACCGAAATTCGCGTATGTCGATTACGTTTTTCGACAATTATCATATGAAAACGCGTATTTAAACATACTAAAAACGTTATATTCTTGTTATATTCTTTATTCTGCATCGATAGAATATAAAATCTATGAAATTGAACGAGATTTCAAGTTTTCGTTTTTCGACGATACGTGTATATGAGCGGAAAATCCTATATACGATATGAAAGAATGTTAAAAACTTTTATTTCAATATAAAATAGATGTTTGATCTGATGAAGTGCAATGTTCTGAATCGATTGGTAACATTGTTCTAACTGTGGCACAAGTATTATTAAAGATTTCACGATTTTATCTTCGCATATACCGAAATTCGCGTATGTCGATTACGTTTTTCGACAATTATCATATGAAAACGCGTATTTAAACATAGTAAAAACGTTATATTCTTGTTATATTCTTTATTCTGCATCGATAAAATATAAAATCAATGAAATTGAATGAGATTTCAAGTATTCGTTTTTCGACGATACGCGTATATGTGCGATAAATCGTATATACGATATGAAAGAATGATAAAAACTTTGATTCCAATATAAAATAGATGTTTGATCTTATGAAATGCAATGTTCTGACTCGATTGGTAACATTTTTCTAACTGTGGCACAAGTATTATTAAAGATTTCACGATTTTATCTTCGCATATACCGAAATTCGCGTATGTCGATTAAGTTTTTCGACAATTATCATATGAAAATGCGTATTTAAACATAGTAAAAACGTTATATTCTTGTTATATACTTTATTCTGCATCGATAGACTATAAAATCAATGAAATTGAACGGGATATCTAGTTTTCGTTTTTCGAAGATACGCGTATATGAGCGAAAAATCGTATATACGATATGAAAGATTGTTAAAATTTTGATTCCAATATAAAATAGATGAAGATCTTATGAAATGCAATGTTCTGAATCGACTGGTAACATTTTTCTAACTGTAGCACAAGTATTATTAAAGATTTCACGATTTTATCTTCGCATATACCGAAATTCGCGTATGTCGATTACGTTTTTCGACAATTATCATATGAAAACGCGTATTTAAACATACTAAAAACGTTATATTCTTGTTATATTCTTTATTCTGCATCGATAGAATATAAAATCAATGAAATTGAACGAGATTACAAGTTTTCGTTATTGGACGATACGCGTATATGAGCGAAAAATCGTATATACGATATGAAAGAATTTTAAAAACATTGATTCCAATATAAAATAGATGTTTGATCTTATGAAATGCAATGTTCTGACTCGATTGGTAACATTTTTCTAACTGTGGCACAAGTATTATTAAAGATTTCACGTTTTTATCTTCGCATATACCGAAATTCGCGTATGTCGATTACGTTTTTCGACAATTATCATATGAAAACGCGTATTTAAACATACTAAAAACGTTATATTCTTGTTATATTCCTTATTCTGCATCGATAGATTATAAAATCAACGAAATTGAACGAGATTTCAAGTTTTCGTTTTTCGACGATACGTGTATATGAGCGGAAAATCCTATATACGATATGAAAGAATGTTAAAAACTTTTATTCCAATATAAAATAGATGTTTGATCTGATGAAATGCAATGTTCTGAATCGATTGGTGACATTGTTCTAACTGTGGCACAAGTATTATTAAAGATTTCACGATTTTATCTTCGCATATACCGAAATTCGCGTATGTCGATTACGTTTTTCGACAATTATCATATGAAAACGCGTATTTAAACATAGTAAAAACGTTATATTCTTGTTATATTCTTTATTCTGCATCGATGGAATATAAAATCAATGAAATTGAACGAGATTTCAAGTTTTCGTTTTTCGACGATACGCGTATATGAGCGAAAAATCCTATATACGATATGAAAGAATGTTAAAAACTTTTTTTCCAATATAAAATAGATGTTTGATCTTATGAAATGCAATGTTCTGAATCGATTGGTAACATTCTTCTAACTGTGGCACAAGTGTTATTAAAGATTTCACGATTTTATCTTCGCATATACCGAAATTCGCGTATGTCGATTACGTTTTTCGACAATTATCATATGACAACGCGTATTTAAACATACTAAAAACGTTATATTCTTGTTATATTCTTTATTCTGCATCGATAGAATATAAAATCAATGAAATTGAACGAGATTTCAAGTTTTCGTTTTTCGACGATACGCGTATATGAGCGAAAAATCCTATATACGATATGAAAGAATGTTAAAAACTTTGATTCCAATATAAAATAGATGTTTGATCTTATGAAATGCAATGTTCTGTATCGATTGGTAACATTTATCAAACTTTGGCACAAGTATTATTAAAGATTTCACGATTTTATCTTCGCATATACCGAAATTCGCGTATGTTGATTATGTTTTTCGACAATTATCATATGAAAACGCGTATTTAAACATAGCAAAAACGTTATATTCTTGTTATATTCTTTATTCTGCATCGAAAGTATATAATATCAATGAAATTGAACGAGATTTCAAGTATTCGTTTTTCTACGATACGCGTATATGAGCGAAAAATCGTATATACGATATGAAAGAATGTTAAAAACTTTGATTCCAATATAAAATAGATCTTTGATCTTATGAAATGCAATGTTCTGTATCGATTTGTAACATTTATCAAACTTTGGCACAAGTATTATTAAAGATTTCACGATTTTATCTTCGCATATACCGAAATTCGCGTATGTCGATCTTGTTTTTCGACAATTATCATATGAAAACGCGTATTTAAACATAGTAAAAACGTTACATTCTTGTTTTATTCCTTATTCTGCATCGATAGAATATAAAATCAATGAAATTGAACGAAATTTCAAGATTTCATTTTTCGACGGTACGCGTATATGAGCGAAAAATCGTATATACGATATGAAAGAATGTTAAAATTTTGATTCCAATATAAAATTGATGTTTGATCTTATGAAATGCAATGTTCTGAATCGATTGGTAACATTTTTCTAACTGTGGCACAAGTATTATTAAAGATTTCACGATTTTATTTTCGCATATACCGAAATTCGCGAATGTCGATTACGTTTTTCTACAATTATCATATGAAAACGCGTATTCAAACATAGTAAAATGTTATATTCTTGTTATATTCATTATTCTGCATCGATAGAATATAAAATCAATGAAATTGAACGAGATTTCAAGTTTTCGTTTTTCGACGAAACGCGTATATGAGCGAAAAATCTTATATACGGTATGAAAGAATGTTAAAAACTATTATCCCAATATAAAATAGATGTTTGATCTTATGAAATGCAATGATCTGAATCAACTGGTAACATTTTTCTAACTGTGGCACAAGTATTATTAAAGATTTCACGATTTCATCTTCGCATATACCGAAATTCGCGTATGTCGATTAAGGTTTTCGACAATTATCATATGAAAACGCGTATTTAAACATAGTAAAAACGTTATATTCTTCTTATATTCTTTATTCTACATCGATAGAATATAAAATCAATGAAATTGAACGAGATTTCAAGTTTTCGTTTTTCGACGATACGCGTATATGAGCGAAAAATCGTATATACGATATGAAAGAATGTTAATAACTTTGATTCCAATATAAAATAGATGTTTGATCTTATGAAATGAAATGTACTGAATCGATTGGTAACATTTTTCTAACTGTGGCACTAATATTATTAAAGATTTCACGATTTTATCTTCGCATATACCGAAATTCGCGAATGTCGATTACGTTTTTCTACAATTATCATATGAAAACGCGTATTGAAACATAGTAAAAACGTTATATTCTTGTTATATTCATTATTCTGCATCGATAGAATATAAAATCAATCAAATTGAACGAGATTTCAAGTTTTCGTTTTTCGACGATACGCGTATATGAGCGAAAAATCGAATATACGATATGAAAGAATGTTAAAAACTTTGATTCCAATATAAAATAGATGTTTGATCTTATGAAATGCAATGTTCTGAATCGATTGGTAACATTCTTCTAACTGTGGCACAAGTGTTATTAAAGATTTCACGATTTTATCTTCGCATATACCGAAATTCGCGTATGTCGATTACGTTTTTCGACAATTATCATATGACAACGCGTATTTAAACATACTAAAAACGTTATATTCTTGTTATATTCTTTATTCTGCATCGATAGAATATAAAATCAATGAAATTGAACGAGATTTCAAGTTTTCGTTTTTCGACGGTACGCGTATATGAGCGAAAAATCGTATATACGATATTAAAGAATGTTAAAATTTTGATTCCAATATAAAATTGATGTTTGATCTTATGAAATGCAATGTTCTGAATCGATTGGTAACATTTTTCTAACTGTGGCACAAGTATTATTAAAGATTTCACGATTTTATCTTCGCATATACCGAAATTCGCGAATGTCGATTACGTTTTTCTACAATTATCATATGAAAACGCGTATTCAAACATAGTAAAATGTTATATTCTTGTTATATTTATTATTCTGCATCGATAGAATATAAAATCAATGAAATTGAACGAGATTTCAAGTTTTCGTTTTTCGACGAAACGCGTATATGAGCGAAAAATCTTATATACGGTATGAAAGAATGTTAAAAACTATTATCCCAATATAAAATAGATGTTTGATCTTATGAAATGCAATGATCTGAATCAACTGGTAACATTTTTCTAACTGTGGCACAAGTATTATTAAAGATTTCACGATTTCATCTTCGCATATACCGAAATTCGCGTATGTCGATTAAGGTTTTCGACAATTATCATATGAAAACGCGTATTTAAACATAGTAAAAACGTTATATTCTTCTTATATTCTTTATTCTACATCGATAGAATATAAAATCAATGAAATTGAACGAGATTTCAAGTTTTCGTTTTTCGACGATACGCGTATATGAGCGAAAAATCGTATATACGATATGAAAGAATGTTAATAACTTTGATTCCAATATAAAATAGATGTTTGATCTTATGAAATGAAATGTACTGAATCGATTGGTAACATTTTTCTAACTGTGGCACTAATATTATTAAAGATTTCACGATTTTATCTTCGCATATACCGAAATTCGCGAATGTCGATTACGTTTTTCTACAATTATCATATGAAAACGCGTATTCAAACATAGTAAAAACGTTATATTCTTGTTATATTCATTATTCTGCATCGATAGAATATAAAATCAATCAAATTGAACGAGATTTCAAGTTTTCGTTTTTCGACGATACGCGTATATGAGCGAAAAATCGTATATACGATATGAAAGAATGTTAAAAACTTTGATTCCAATATAAAATAGATGTTTGATCTTATGAAATGCAATGTTCTGTATCGATTGGTAACATTTATCAAACTTTGGAACAAGTATTATTAAAGATTTCACGATTTTATCTTCGCATATACCGAAATTCGCGTATGTCGATTTTGTTTTTCGACAATTATCATATGAAAACGCGTATTTAAACATAGTAAAAACGTTACATTCTTGTTATATTCCTTATTCTGCATCGATAGAATATAAAATCAATGAAATTGAACGAGATTTCAAGTTTTCGTTTTTCTACGATACGCGTATATGAGCGAAAAATCGTATATACGATATGAAAGAATGTTAAAAACTTGATTCCAATATAAAATAGATGTTTGATCTTATGAAATGCAATGTTCTGTATCGATTGGTAACATTTGTCATATTTTGGCACAAGTATTATTAAAGATTTCACGATTTTATCTTCGCATATACCGAAATTCGCGTATGTCGATTATGTTTTTCGACAATTATCATATGAAAACGCGTATTTAAACATAGTAAAAACGTTATATTCTTGTTATATTCTTTATTCTGCATCGATAGAATATAAAATCAATGAAATAGAACGAGATTTCAAGTTTTCGTTTTTCGACGATACGCGTATATGAGCGAAAAATCGTATATACGATATGAAAGAATGTTAAAAACTTTGATTCCAATATAAAATAGATGTTTGATCTTATGTAATGCAATGTTCTGTATCGATTGGTAACATTTATCAAACTTTGGCACAAGTATTATTAAAGATTTCACGATTTTATCTTTGCATATACCGAAATTCGCGTATGCCGATTATGTTTTTCGAAAATTATCACATGAAAACGCGTATTTAAACATAGTAAAAACGTTACATTCTTGTTATATTCTTTATTCTGCATCGATAGAATATAAAATCAATGAAATTGAACGAGATTTCAAGTTTTCGTTTTTCGACGATACGCGTATATGAGCGAAAAATCGTATATACGATATGAAAGAATGTTAAAGTTTTGATTATAATATAAAATAGATGTTTGATCTTATGAAATGCAATGTTCTGAATCGATTGGTATCATTTTTCTAACTGTGGCACAAGTATTATTAAAGATTTCACGATTTTATCTTCGCATATACCGAAATTCGCGTATGTCGATTACGTTTTTCAAAATTTATCATATGAAAACGCGTATTCAAACATAGTAAAAACGTTATATTCTTGTTATATTCTATATTCTGCATCGATAGAATATAAAATCAATGAAATTGAACTAGATTTCAAGTTTTCGTTTTTCGACGAAACGCGTATATGAGCGAAAAATCTTATATACGGTATGAAAGAATGTTAAAAACTATTATCCCAATAAAAATAGATGTTTGATCTTATGAAATGCAATGATCTGAATCAACTGGTAACATTTTTCTAACTGTGGCACAAGTATTATTAAAGATTTCACGATTTTATCTTCGCATATACCGAAATTCGCGTATGTCGATTACGTTTTTCGACGAATTATCATATGAAAACGCGTATTTAAACATAGTAAAGACGTTATATTCTTGTTATATTCTTTATTCTGCATCGATAGAATGTAAAATCAATGAAATAGAACGAGATTTCAAGTTTTCGTTTTTCGACGATACGCGTATATGAGCGAAAAATCGTATATACGATATGAAAGAATGTTAAAAACTTTGATTCCAATATAAAATAGATGTTTGATCTTATGTAATGCAATGTTCTGTATCGATTGGTAACATTTATCAAACTTTGGCACAAGTATTATTAAAGATTACACGATTTTATCTTCGCATATACCGAAATTCGCGTATGTCGATTACGTTTTTCAAAATTTATCATATGAAAACGCGTATTCAAACATAGTAAAAACGTTATATTCTTGTTATATTCTATATTCTGCATCGATAGAATATAAAATCAATGAAATTGAACGAGATTTCAAGTTTTCGTTTTTCGACGAAACGCGTTTATGAGCGAAAAATCTTATATACGGTATGAAAGAATGTTAAAAACTATTATCCCAATAAAAATAGATGTTTGATCTTATGAAATGCAATGATCTGAATCAACTGGTAACATTTTTCTAACTGTGGCACAAGTATTATTAAAGATTTCACGATTTCATCTTCCCATATACCGAAATTCGCGTATGTCGATTACGTTTTTCGACAATTATCATATGAAAACGCGTATTTAAACATAGTAAAATATTCTATTCTTGTTATATTCATTATTCTGCATCGATAGAATATAAAATCAATGAAATTGAACGAGATTTCAAGTTTTCGTTTTTCGACGATACGCGTATATGAGCGAAAAATCGTATACACGATATGAAAGAATGTTAAAAACTTTGATTCCAATATAAAATGGATGTTTGATCTTATGAAATGCAATGTTCTTAATCGATTGGTAACATTTTTCTAACTGTGGAACAATGATTATTAAAGATTTCACGATTTTATCTTCGCATATACCGAAATTCGCGTATGTCGATTACGTTTTTCGAAAATTATCATATGAAAGCGCGTATTTAAACATAGTAAAAACGTTATATTCTTGTTATATTCTTCATTCTGCATCGATGGAATATAAAATCAATGAAATTGAACGAGATTTCAAGTTTTCGTTTTTTGACGATACGCGTATATGAGCGAAAAATCGTATATACGATATGAAAGAATGTTAAAAACTTTGATTCCAATATAAAATGGATATATGATCTTATGAAATGCAATGTTCTGAATCGATTGGTAACATTTTTCAAACTGTGGAACAAGTATTATTAAAGATTTCACGATTTTATCTTCGCATATACCGAAATTCGCGTATGTCGATTACGTT
The DNA here is from genome assembly GCF_910589235.1 of Vespa crabro. NCBI lineage: Eukaryota > Metazoa > Arthropoda > Insecta > Hymenoptera > Vespidae > Vespa > Vespa crabro. The sequence goes on from NC_060961.1 coordinate 10,579,573, forward strand.
TATCGACAATTATCATATGAAAGCGCGTATTTAAACATAGTAAAAACGTTATATTCTTGTTATATTCTTTATTCTGCATCGATAGAATTTAAAATCAATGAAATTGAACGAGATTTCAAGTTTTCGATTTTCTACGATACGCGTATATGAGCGAAAAATCGTATATACGATATGAAATTATGTTAAAAACTTTGATTCCAATATAAAATGGATGTTTGATCTTAAGAAATGCAATGTTCTGAATCGATTGGTAACATTTTTGTAACTGTGGCACAAGTATTATTAAAGATTTCACGATTTTATCTTCGCATATACCGAAATTCGCGAATGTCTATTACGTTTTCCGACAATTATCATATGAAAGCGCGTATTTAAACATAGTAAAAACGTTATATACGTGTTATATTCTTCATTCTGCATCGATGGAATATAAAATCAATGAAATTGAACGAGATTTCAAGTTTTCGTTTTTTGACGATACGCGTATATGAGCGAAAAATCGTATATACGATATGAATGAATGTTAAAAACTTTGATTCCAATATAAAATGGATATATGATCTTATGAAATGCAATGTTCTGAATCGATTGGTAATATTTTTCTAACTGTGGAACAAGTATTATTAAAGATTTCACGATTTCATCTTCGCATATACCGAAATTCGCGTATGTCGATTACGTTTTAAGAAAATTATCATATGAAAGCGCGTATTTAAACATAGTAAAAACGTTATATTCTTGTTATATTCTTCATTCTGCATCGATAGAATATAAAATCAATGAAATTTAACGAGATTTCAAGTTTTCGTTTTTCGACGATATGCGTTTATGAGCGAAAAATCGTATATACGATATGAAAGAATGTTAAATACTTTGATTCCAATATAAAATGGATATTTGGTCTTAATAAATGCAATGTTCTGAATCGATTGGTAACATTTTTCTAACTGTGGGACAAGTATTATTAAAGATTTCACGATTTTATCTTCGCATATAACGAAATTCGCGTATGTCGATTACGTATTTCGACAATTATCATATGAAAACGCGTATTTAAACATAGTAAAAACGTTATATTAATGTTATATTCTTTATTCTGCATCGATAGAATATAAAATCAATGAAATTGAACGAGATTTCAAGTTTTCGTTTTTGAACATTACGCGTATATGAGCGAAAAAACGTATATACGATATGAAAGAATGTTAAAAACTTTAATTCCCATATAAAATAGATGTTTGATCTCATGAAATGCAATGTTCTGAATCGATTGGTAACATTTTTCTAATAGTGGCACAAGTATTTTTAAAGATTTCACGATTTTATCTTCGCATATACCGAAATTCGAGTATGTCGATTAGGTTTTTCGACAAGTATCATATGAAAACGCGTATTTAAACATAGTAAAAACATTATATTCTTGTTATATTCTTTATTCTGCATCGATAGAATATAAAATCAATGAAATTGAACGAGATTTCAACTTTTCGTTTTTCGCCGATACGCGTATATGAGCGAAAACTCGTATATACGATATGAAAGAATGTTAAAAACTTTTATTCCAATATAAAATAGATGTTTGATCTCATGAAATGCAATGTTCTGAATCGATTGGTAACATTTTTCTAATAGTGGCACAAGTATTTTTAAAGATTTCACGATTTTATCTTCGCATATACCGAAATTCGCGTATGTCGATTACGTTTTTCGACAATTATCATATGAAAACGCGTATTTAAGCATAGTAAAAATGTTATATTCTTGTTATATTCTTTATTCTGCATCGATGGAATATAAAATCAATGAAAATGAACGTGATTTCTACTTTTCGTTTTTCGACGATACGGGTATATGAGTGAAAAATCGTATATACCATATGAAAGACTGTTAAAAACTTTGATTCCAAAATAAAATAGATGTTTGATCTTATGAAATGCAATGTTCTGAATCGATTGGTAACATTTTCCTAACTGTGGCATAAGTATTATTAAAGATTTCACGATTTTATCTTCGCATATAACGAAATTCGCGTATGTCGATTACGTTTTTCGACAATTATCATATGAAAACGCGTATTTAAACATAGTAAAAACATATATTCTTGTTATATTCTTTATTCTGCATCGATAGAATATAAAATCAATGAAATTGAACGAGATTTCAACTTTTCGTTTTTCGCCGATACGCGTATATGAGCGAAAAATCGTATATACGATATGAAAGAATGTTAAAAACTTTAATTCCAATATAAAATAGATGTTTGATCTCATGAAATGCAATGTTCTGAATCGATTGGTAACATTTTTCTAATAGTGGCACAAGTATTTTTAAAGATTTCACGATTTTATCTTCGCATATACCGAAATTCGCGTATGTCGATTACGTTTTTCGAAAATTATCATATGAAAACGCGTATTTAAGCATAGTAAAAATGTTATATTCTTGTTATATTCTTTATTCTGCATCGATGGAATATAAAATCAATGAAAATGAACGTGATTTCAAGTTTTCGTTTTTCGACTATACGCGTATATGAGCGAAAAATCGTATATACGATATGAAAGAATGTTAAAAACTTTAATTCCCATATAAAATAGATGTTTGATCTCATGAAATGCAATGTTCTGAATCGATTGGTAACATTTTTCTAATAGTGGCACAAGTATTTTTAAAGATTTCACGATTTTATCTTCGCATATACCGAAATTCGAAGATGTCGATTAGGTTTTTCGACAAGTATCATATGAAAACGCGTATTTAAACATAGTAAAAACATTATATTCTTGTTATATTCTTTATTCTGCATCGATAGAATATAAAATCAATGAAATTGAACGAGATTTCAACTTTTCGTTTTTCGCCGATACGCGTATATGAGCGAAAACTCGTATATACGATATGAAAGAATGTTAAAAACTTTTATTCCAATATAAAATAGATGTTTGATCTCATGAAATGCAATGTTCTGAATCGATTGGTAACATTTTTCTAATAGTGGCACAAGTATTTTTAAAGATTTCACGATTTTATCTTCGCATATACCGAAATTCGCGTATGTCGATTACGTTTTTCGACAATTATCATATGAAAACGCGTATTTAAGCATAGTAAAAATGTTATATTCTTGTTATATTCTTTATTCTGCATCGATGGAATATAAAATCAATGAAAATGAACGTGATTTCTACTTTTCGTTTTTCGACGATACGGGTATATGAGTGAAAAATCGTATATACCATATGAAAGACTGTTAAAAACTTTGATTCCAAAATAAAATAGATGTTTGATCTTATGAAATGCAATGTTCTGAATCGATTGGTAACATTTTCCTAACTGTGGCATAAGTATTATTAAAGATTTCACGATTTTATCTTCGCATATAACGAAATTCGCGTATGTCGATTACGTTTTTCGACAATTATCATATGAAAACGCGTATTTAAACATAGTAAAAACATATATTCTTGTTATATTCTTTATTCTGCATCGATAGAATATAAAATCAATGAAATTGAACGAGATTTCAACTTTTCGTTTTTCGCCGATACGCGTATATGAGCGAAAAATCGTATATACGATATGAAAGAATGTTAAAAACTTTAATTCCAATATAAAATAGATGTTTGATCTCATGAAATGCAATGTTCTGAATCGATTGGTAACATTTTTCTAATAGTGGCACAAGTATTTTTAAAGATTTCACGATTTTATCTTCGCATATACCGAAATTCGCGTATGTCGATTACGTTTTTCGAAAATTATCATATGAAAACGCGTATTTAAACATAGTAAAAACGTTATATTCTTGTTATATTCTTTATTCTGCATCGATGGAATATAAAATCAATGAAATTGAACGAGATTTCAACTTCTCGTTTTTCTACGATACGCGTATATGAGCGAAAAATCGTATATACGATATGAAAGACTGTTAAGAACTTTGATTCCAAAATAAAATAGAGGTTTGATCTTATGAAATGCAATGTTCTGAATCGATTGGTAACATTTTCCTAACTGTGGCACAAGTATTACTAAAGATTTCAAGATTTAATCTTCGCATATACCGAAATTCGCGAATGTCGATTACGTTTTTCGACAATTATCATATGAAAACGCGTATTTAAGCATAGTAAAAATGTTATATTCTTGTTATATTCTTTATTCTGCATCGATGTAATATAAAATCAATGAAAATGAACGTGATTTCTACTTTTCGTTTTTCGACGATACGGGTATATGAGTGAAAAATCGTATATACGATATGAAAGACTGTTAAAAACTTTGATTCCAAAATAAAATAGATGTTTGATCTTATGAAATGCAATGTTCTGAATCGATTGGTAACATTTTCCTAACTGTGGCACAAGTATTATTAAAGATTTCACGATTTTATCTTCGCATATAACGAAAATCGCGTATGTCGATTACGTTTTTCGACAATTATCATATGAAAACGCGTATTTAAACATAGTAAAAACAATATATTCTTGTTATATTCTTTATTCTGCATCGATAGAATATAAAATCAATGAAATTGAACGAGATTTCAACTTTTCGTTTTTCGCCGATACGCGTATATGAGCAAAAAATCGTATATACGATATGAAAGAATGTTAAAAACTTTAATTCCAATATAAAATAGATGTTTGATCTTATGAAATGCAATGTTCTGAATCGATTGGTAACATTTTTCTAATAGTGGCACAAGTATTTTTAAAGATTTCACGATTTTATCTTCGCATATACCGAAATTCGCGTATGTCGATTACGTTTTTCGACAATTATCATATGAAAACGCGTATTTAAGCATAGTAAAAATGTTATATTCTTGTTATATTCTTTATTCTGCATCGATGGAATATAAAATCAATGAAAATGAACGTGATTTCTACTTTTCGTTTTTCGACGATACGGGTATATGAGTGAAAAATCGTATATACGATATGAAAGAATGTTAAAAACTTTAATTCCAATATAAAATAGATGTTTGATCTCATGAAATGCAATGTTCTGAATCGATTGGTAACATTTTTCTAATAGTGGCACAAGTATTTTTAAAGATTTCACGATTTTATCTTCGCATATACCGAAATTCGCGTATGTCGATTACGTTTTTCGACAATTATCATAAGAAAACGCGTATTTAAACATAGTAAAAACGTTATATTCTTGTTATATTCTTTATTCTGCATCGATGGAATATAAAATCAATAAAATTGAACGAGATTTCAACTTTTCGTTTTTCTACGATACGCGTATATGAGCGAAAAATCGTATATACGATATGAAAGACTGTTACAAACTTTGATTCCAAAATAAAATAGAGGTTTGATCTTATGAAATGCAATGTTCTGAATCGATTGGTAACATTTTTCTAACTGTGGCGCAAGTATTATTAAAGATTTCACGATTTTATCTTCGCATATACTGAAATTCGCGTATGTCGATTACGTTTTTCGACAATTATCAAATGAAAACGCGTATTTATACATAGTAAAAACGTTATATTCTTGTTATACTCTTTATTCTGCATCGATAGAATATAAAATCAATGAAATTGAATGAGATTTCAAGTTTACGTTTTTCGACTATACGCGTATATGAGCGAAAAATCGTATATACGATATGAAAGAATGTTAAAAACTTTGATTCCAATATAAAATAGATGTTTGATCTTATGAAATACAATCTTCTGAATCGATTGGTAACATTTTCCTAACTGTGGCACAAGTATTATTAAAGATTTCACGATTTCATCTTCGCATATACCGAAATTCGCATATGTCGATTACGTTTTTCGACAATTTTCATATGAAAACGCGTATTTAAACATAGTAAAAACGTTACATTCTTGTTATATTCTTTATTCTGCATCGATAGAATATAAAAACAATGAAATTGAACGAGATTTCAAGTTTTCGTTTTTCGACGATACGCGTATATGAGCGAAAAATCGTATATACGATATGAAAGAATGTTAAAAACCTTGATTCCAATATAAAATAGATGTTTGATCTTATGAAATGCAATGTTCTGAATCGATTGGTAACATTTTCCTAACTGTGGCACAAGTATTATTAAAGATTTCACGATTTCATTTTCGCATATACGGAAATTCGCGTATGTCGATTACGTTCTTCTAAAATTATCATATGAAAACGTGTATTAAAACATAGTAAAAACGTTATATTCTTGTTATATTCTTTATTCTGCATCGATGGAATATAAAATCAATGAAATTGAACGAGATTTCAAGTTTTCGTTTTTCGACGATACGCGTTTATGAGCGAAAAATCGTATATACGATATGAAAGAATGTTAAAAACTTTGATTCCAATATAAAATAGATGTTTGATCTTATGAAATGCAATGTTCTGAATAGATTGGTAACATTTTCCTAACTGTGGCACAAGTGTTATTAAAGATTTCACGATTTTATCTTCGCATATACCGAAATTCGCGTATGTCGATTACGTTCTTCGAAAATTATCGTATGAAAACGCGTATTAAAACATAGTAAAAACGTTATATTCTTGTTATATTCTTTATTCTGCATCGATGGAATATAAAATCAATGAAATTGAACGAGATTTCAACTTTTCGTTTTTCGACGATACGCGTACATGAGCGAAAAATCGTATATACGATATGTAGACTGTTAAACACTTGATTCCAAAATAAAATAGATGTTTGATCTTATGAAATGCAATGTTCTGAATCGATTGGTAACATTTCACTACTGTGGCACAAGTATTATTAAATATTTCACGATTTTATCTTCGCATATACCGAAATTCGCGTATGTCGATTACGTTTTTCGACAATTATCATTAGAAAACGCGTATTTAAACATAGTGAAAACGTTATATTCTTGTTATATTCTTTATTCTGCATCGATGGAATATAAAATCAATGAAATTGAACGAGATTTCAAGTTTTCGTTTTTCGACCTTACGCGTATATGAGCGAAATGTCGTATATACGATATGAAAGAATGTTAAAAACTTTGATTCCAATATAAAATAGATGTTTGATCTTATGAAGTGCAATGTTCTGAATGGATTGGTAACATTTTCCTAACTGTGGCACAAGTATTATTAAAGATTTCACGATTTTATCTTCGCAGATACCGAAATTCGCGTATGTCGATTACGTTTTTCGACAATTATCATATGAAAACGCGTATTTAAACATAGTAAAAACGTTATATTCTTGTTATATTCTTTATTCTGCATCGATGGAATATAAAACAATGAAATTGAACGAGATTTCAACTTTTCGTCTTTCGACGATACGCGTACATGTGCGAAAAATCGTATATACGATATGTAGAATGTTAAAAACTTGATTCCAAAATAAAATAGAGGTTTGATCTTATGAAATGCAATGTTCTGAATCGATTGGTAACATTTTCCTAACTGTGGCACAAGTATTACTAAAGATTTCAAGATTTTATCTTCGCATATACCGAAATTCGCGAATGTCGATTACGTTTTTCGACAATTATCATATGAAAACGCGTATTTAAACATAGTAAAAACGCTATATTCTTGTTATATTCTTTATTCTGCATAGATGGAATATAAAATCAATGAAATTGAACGAGATTTCAAGTTTTCGTTTTTCGACGATACGCGTATATGAGCGAAAAATCGTATATACGATATGAAAGTATGTTAAAAACTTTGATTCCAATATGAAATAGATGTTTGATCTTATGAAATGCAATGTTCTGAATCGATTGGTAACATTTTTCTAACTGTGGTGCAAGTATTATTAAAGATTTCACGATTTTATCTTCGCATATACTGAAATTCGCGTATGTCGATTACGTTTTTCGACAATTATCATATGAAAACGCGTATTTAAACATAGTAAAAACGTTATATTCTTGTTATATGCTTTATTCTGCATCGATAGAATATAAAATCAATGAAATTGAACGATATATCAAATTTTCGTTTTTCGACCTTACGCGTATATGAGCGAAATGTCGTATATACGATATGAAAGAATGTTAAAAACTTTGATTCCAATATAAAATAGATGTTTGATCTTATGAAGTGCAATGTTCTGAATCGATTGGTAACATTTTCCTAACTGTGGCACAAGTATTATTAAAGATTTCACGATTTTATCTTCGCATATACCGAAATTCGCGTATGTCGATTAAGTTTTTCGACAATTATCATATGGAAACGCTTATTTAAACATAGTAAAAACGTTATATTCTTGTTATATTCTTTATTCTGCATCGATGGAATATAAAATCAATGAAATTGAATGAGATTTCAAGTTTACGTTTTTCGACTAAACGCGTATATGAGCGAAAAATCGTATATACGATATGAAAGAATGTTAAAAACTTTGATTCCAATATAAAATAGATGTTTGATCTTATGAAATGTAATGTTCTGAATCGATTGGTAACATTTTTCTAACTGTGGCACAAGTATTATTAAAGATTTCACGATTTTATCTTCGCATATATCGAAATTCGCGTATGTCGATTACGTTTTTCGACAATTATCATATGAAAACGCGTATTTAAATATAGTAAAAACGTTATATTCTTGTTATATTCTTTATTCTGCATCGATAGAATATAAGATCAATGAAATTGAACGAGATTTCAAGTATTCGTTTTTCGACGATACGCGTATATGAGCGAAAAATCGTATATACGATATGAAAGTATTTTAAAATCTTTGATTCCAATATAAAATGGATGTTTGATCTTATGAAATACAATGTTCTGAATCGATTGGTAACATTTTTCTAACTGTGGCACAAGTATTATTAAAGATTTCACGATTTTATCTTCGCATATACCGATATTCGCGTGTGTCGATTACGTTTATCGACAATTATCATATGAAAACGCGTATTTAAACATAGTAAAACGTTATATTCTTGTTATATTCTTTATTCTGCATCGATAGAATATCAAATCAATGAAATTGAACGAGATTTCAAGTTTTCGTTTTTCGACGATACGCGTATATGAGCGAAAAATCGTATATACGATATGAAAGAATGTTAAAAACTTTGATTCCAATATAAAGTAGATGTTTGATCTTATGAAATGCAATGTTCTGAATCGATTGGTAACATTTTTCTAACTGTGGCACAAGTATTATTAATGATTTCACGATTTTATTAACGCATATACCGAAATTCGCGTATGTCGATTACGTTTTCCGAAAATTATTATATGAAAGCGCATATTTAAACATAGTAAAAACGTTATATTCTTGTTAAATTCTTTATTCTGCATCGATGGAATATAAAATCAATGAAATTGAACGAGATTTCAACTTTTCGTTTTTCGACGATACGCGTACATGAGCGAAAAATCGTATATACGATATGTAGACTGTTAAAAACTTGATTCCAAAATAAAATAGATGTTTGATCTTATGAAATGCAATGTTCTGAATCGATTGGTAACATTTCACTACTGTGGCACAAGTATTATTAAATATTTCACGATTTTATCTTCGCATATACCGAAATTCGCGTATGTCGATTACGTTTTTCGACAATTATCATTAGAAAACGCGTATTTAAACATAGTGAAAACGTTATATTCTTGTTATATTCTTTATTCTGCATCGATGGAATATAAAATCAATGAAATTGAACGAGATTTCAAGTTTTCGTTTTTCGACGATACGCGTATATGAGCGAAAAGTCGTATATACGATATGAAAGAATGTTAAAAACTTTGATTCAAATATAAAATAGATGTTTGATCTTATGAAGTGCAATGTTCTGAATCGATTGGTAACATTTTCCTAACTGTGGCACAAGTATTATTAAAGATTTCACGATTTTATCTTCGCAGATACCGAAATTCGCGTATGTCGATTACGTTTTTCGACAATTATCATATGAAAACGCGTATTTAAACATAGTAAAAACGTTTTGTTCTTGTTATATTCTTTGTTCTGCATCGATGGAATATAAAATCAATGAAATTGAACGAGATATCAAGTTTTCGTTTTTCGACGATACGCGTATATGAGCGAAAAATCGTATATACGATATGAAAGAATGTTAAAAACTTTGTTTCCAATATAAAATAGATGTTTGATCTTTTGAAATGCAATGTTCTGAATCGATTGGTAACATTTTTCTAACTGTGGCACAAGTATTATTAAAGATTTCACGATTTTATCTTCGCATATACCGAAATTCGCGTATGTCGATTGCGTTTTTCGACAATTATCATATGAAAACGCGTCTTTAAACATAGTAAAAACATTATATTCTTGTTATATTCTTTATTCTGCATCGATGGAATATAAAATCAATGAAATTGAACGAGATTTCAAGTTTTCGTTTTTCGACGATACGCGTATATGAGCGAAAAATCGTATATACGATATGAAAGAATGTTAAAAACTTTGATTCCAATATAAAGTAGATGTTTGATCTTATGAAATGCAATGTTCTGAATCGATTGGTAACATTTTTCTAACTGTGGCACAAGTATTATTAATGATTTCACGATTTTATTAACGCATATACCGAAATTCGCGTATGTCGATTACGTTTTCCGAAAATTATTATATGAAAGCGCATATTTAAACATAGTAAAAACGTTATATTCTTGTTAAATTCTTTATTCTGCATCGATGGAATATAAAATCAATGAAATTGAACGAGATTTCAACTTTTCGTTTTTCGACGATACGCGTACATGAGCGAAAAATCGTATATACGATATGTAGACTGTTAAAAACTTGATTCCAAAATAAAATAGATGTTTGATCTTATGAAATGCAATGTTCTGAATCGATTGGTAACATTTCACTACTGTGGCACAAGTATTATTAAATATTTCACGATTTTATCTTCGCATATACCGAAATTCGCGTATGTCGATTACGTTTTTTCGACAATTATCATTAGAAAACGCGTATTTAAACATAGTGAAAACGTTATATTCTTGTTATATTCTTTATTCTGCATCGATGGAATATAAAATCAATGAAATTGAACGAGATTTCAAGTTTTCGTTTTTCGACGATACGCGTATATGAGCGAAAAGTCGTATATACGATATGAAAGAATGTTAAAAACTTTGATTCAAATATAAAATAGATGTTTGATCTTATGAAGTGCAATGTTCTGAATCGATTGGTAACATTTTCCTAACTGTGGCACAAGTATTATTAAAGATTTCACGATTTTATCTTCGCAGATACCGAAATTCGCGTATGTCGATTACGTTTTTCGACAATTATCATATGAAAACGCGTATTTAAACATAGTAAAAACGTTATATTCTTGTTATATTCTTTATTCTGCTTCGATGGAATATAAAATCAATGAAATTGAACGAGATTTCAACTTTTCGTCTTTCGACGATACGCGTACATGAGCGAAAAATCGTATATACGATATGTAGACTGTTAAAAACTTGATTCCAAAATAAAATAGAGGTTTTATCTTATGAAATGCAATGTTCTGAATCGATTGGTAACATTTTCCTAACTGTGGCACAAGTATTACTAAAGATTTCAAGATTTTATCTTCGCATATACCGAAATTCGCGAATGTCGATTACGTTTTTCGACAATTATCATATGAAAACGCGTATTTAAACATAGTAAAAACGTTATATTCTTGTTATATTCCTTATTCTGCATAGATGGAATATAAAATCAATGAAATTGAACGAGATTTCAAGTTTTCGTTTTTCGACGATACGCGTATATGAGCGAAAAATCGTATATACGATATGAAAGTATGTTAAAAACTTTGATTCCAATATGAAATAGATGTTTGATCTTATGAAATGCAATGTTCTGAATCGATTGGTAACATTTTTCTAACTGTGGCACAAGTATTATTAAAGATTTCACGTTTTTATCTTCGCATAAACCGAAATTCGCGAATGTCGATTAAGTTTTTCGACAATTATCATATGAAAACGCGTATTTAAACATAGTAAAAACGTTATATTCTTGTTATATGCTTTATTCTGCATCGATGGAATATAAAATCAATGAAATTGAATAAGATTTCAAGTTTACGTTTTTCGACTATACGCGTATATGAGCGAAAAATCGTATATACGATATGAAAGAATGTTAAAAACTTTGATTCCAATATAAAATAGATGTTTGATCTTATGAAATGTAATGTTCTGAATCGATTGGTAACATTTTTCTAACTGTGGCACAAGTATTATTAAAGATTTCACGATTTTATCTTCGCATATACCGATATTCGCGTGTGTCGATTACGTTTATCGACAATTATCATATGAAAACGCGTATTTAAACATAGTAAAACGTTATATTCTTGTTATATTCTTTATTCTGCATCGATAGAATATCAAATCAATGAAATTGAACGAGATTTCAAGTTTTCGTTTTTCGACGATACGCGTATATGAGCGAAAAATCGTATATACGATATGAAAGAATGTTAAAAACTTTGATTCCAATATAAAGTAGATGTTTGATCTTATGAAATGCAATGTTCTGAATCGATTGGTAACATTTTTCTAACTGTGGCACAAGTATTATTAATGATTTCACGATTTTATTAACGCATATACCGAAATTCGCGTATGTCGATTACGTTTTCCGAAAATTATTATATGAAAGCGCATATTTAAACATAGTAAAAACGTTATATTCTTGTTATATACTTTATTCTGCATCGATGGAATATAAAATCAATGAAATTGAACGAGATTTCAAGTTTTCGTTTTTCGACGATACGCGTATTTGAGCGAAAAATCGTATATACGATATGAAAGAATGTTAAAAACTTTGATTCCAATATAAAATAGATGTTTGATCTTATGAAATGCAATGTTCTGAATCGATTGGTAACATTTTCCTAACTGTGGCACAAGTATTATTAAAGATTTCACGATTTTATCTTCGCATATACGGAAATTCGCGTATGTCGATTACGTTCTTCTACAATTATCATATGAAAACGTGTATTAAAACATAGTAAAAACGTTATATTCTTGTTATATTCTTTATTCTGCATCGATGGAATATAAAATCAATGAAATTGAACGAGATTTCAAGTTTTCGTTTTTCGACGATACGCGTTTATGAGCGAAAAATCGTATATACGATATGAAAGAATGTTAAAAACTTTGATTCCAATATAAAATAGATGTTTGATCTTATGAAATGCAATGTTCTGAATCGATTGGTAACATTTTCCTAACTGTGGCACAAGTGTTATTAAAGATTTCACGATTTTATCTTCGCATATACCGAAATTCGCGTATGTCGATTACGTTCTTCGAAAATTATCGTATGAAAACGCGTATTAAAACATAGTAAAAACGTTATATTCTTGTTATATTCTTTATTCTGCATCGATGGAATATAAAATCAATGAAATTGAACGAGATTTCAACTTTTCGTTTTTCGACGATACGCGTACATGAGCGAAAAATCGTATATACGATATGTAGACTGTTAAAAACTTGATTCCAAAATAAAATAGATGTTTGATCTTATGAAATGCAATGTTCTGAATCGATTGGTAACATTTCACTACTGTGGCACAAGTATTATTAAATATTTCACGATTTTATCTTCGCATATACCGAAATTCGCGTATGTCGATTACGTTTTTCGACAATTATCATTAGAAAACGCGTATTTAAACATAGTGAAAACGTTATATTCTTGTTATATTCTTTATTCTGCATCGATGGAATATAAAATCAATGAAATTGAACGAGATTTCAAGTTTTCGTTTTTCGACGATACGCGTATATGAGCGAAAAGTCGTATATACGATATGAAAGAATGTTAAAAACTTTGATTCCAATATAAAATAGATGTTTGATCTTATGAAGTGCAATGTTCTGAATCGATTGGTAACATTTTTCTAACTGTGGCACAAGTATTATTAAAGATTTCACGTTTTTATCTTCGCATATACCGAAATTCGCGAATGTCGATTAAGTTTTTCGACAATTATCATATGAAAACGCGTATTTAAACATAGTAAAAACGTTATATTCTTGTTATATGCTTTATTCTGCATCGATGGAATATAAAATCAATGAAATTGAATGAGATTTCAAGTTTACGTTTTTCGACTATACGCGTATATGAGCGAAAAATCGTATATACGATATGAAAGAATGTTAAAAACTTTGATTCCAATATAAAATAGATGTTTGATCTTATGAAATGTAATGTTCTGAATCGAATGGTAACATTTTTCTAACTGTGGCACAAGTATTATTAAAGATTTCACGTTTTTAACTTCGTATATACCGAATTCGCGTGTGTCGATTACGTTTTTCGACAATTATCATATGAAAATGCGTATTTAAACATAGTAAAATCGTTATATTCTTGTTATATTCTTTATTCTGCATCGATAGAATATAAGATCAATGAAATTGAACGAGATTTCAAGTATTCGTTTTTCGACGATACGCGTATATGAGCGAAAAATCGTATATACGATATGAAAGTATTTTAAAATCTTTGATTCCAATATAAAATGGATGTTTGATCTTATGAAATACAATGTTCTGAATCGATTGGTAACATTTTTCTAACTGTGGCACAAGTATTATTAAAGATTTCACGATTTTATCTTCGCATATACCGATATTCGCGTGTGTCGATTACGTTTATCGACAATTATCATATGAAAACGCGTATTTAAACATAGTAAAACGTTATATTCTTGTTATATTCTTTATTCTGCATCGATAGAATATCAAATCAATGAAATTGAACGAGATTTCAAGTTTTCGTTTTTCGACGATACGCGTATATGAGCGAAAAATCGTATATACGATATGAAAGAATGTTAAAAACTTTGATTCCAATATAAAATAGATGTTTGATCTTATGAAATGCAATGTTCTGAATCGATTGGTAACATTTTTCTAACTGTGGCACAAGTATTATTAATGATTTCACGATTTTATTAACGCATATACCGTAATTCGCGTATGTCGATTACGTTTTCCGAAAATTATTATATGAAAGCGCGTATTTAAACATAGTAAAAACGTTATATTCTTGTTATATTCTTTATTCTGCATCGATGGAATATAAAATCAATGAAATTGAACGAGATTTCAAGTTTTCGTTTTTCGACGATACGCGTATATGAGCGAAAAATCGTATATACGATATGAAAGAATGTTAAAAACTATGATTCCAATATAAAATAGATGTTTGATCTTATGAAATGCAATGTTCTAAATCGATTGGTAACATTTTCCTAACTGTGGCACAAGTATTATTAAAGATTTCAAGATTTTATCATCGCAGATACCGAAATTCGCGTATGTCGATTACGTTTTTCGACAATTATCATATGAAAACGCGTATTTAAACATAGTAAAAACGTTATATTCTTGTTATATTCTTTATTCTGCATCGATAGAATATAAAATCAATGAAATTGAACGATATTTCAAGTTTTCGTTTTTCGACGATACGCGTATATGAGCGAAAAATCGTATATACGATATGAAGACCGTTAAAAACTTTGATTCCGAAATAAAATAGATGTTTGATCTTATGTAATGCAATGTTCTGAATCGATTGGAATCATTTTCCTAACTGTGGCACAAGTATTATTAAAGATTTCACGATTTTATCTTCGCATATACCGAAACTCGCGTATGTCGATTACGTTTTTCGACAATTATCATATGAAAACGCGTATTTAAACATAGTAAAAACGTTATATTCTTGTTATATTCTTTATTCTGCATCGTTAGAATTTAAAATAAATGAAATTGAACGAGATTTCAACTTTTCGTTTTTCGACGATTCGCGTATATGTGCGAAAAATCGTATATACGATATGAAGACTGTTAAAAACTTTGATTCCAAAATAAAATAGATGTTTGATCTTATGTAATGCAATGTTCTGAATCGATTGGTAACATTTTCCTAACTGTGGCACAAGTTTTATTAAAGATTTCAAGATTTTATCATCGCAGATACCGAAATTCGCGTATGTCGATTACGTTTTTCGACAATTATCATATGAAAACGCGTATTTAAACATAGTAAAAACGTTATATTCTTGTTATATTCTTTATTCTGCATCGATAGAATATAAAATCAATGAAATTGAACGATATTTCAAGTTTTCGTTTTTCGACGATACGCGTATATGAGCGAAAAATCGTATATACGATATGAAGACCGTTAAAAACTTTGATTCCAAAATAAAATAGATGTTTGATCTTATGTAATGCAATGTTCTGAATCGATTGGAATCATTTTCCTAACTGTGGCACAAGTATTATTAAAGATTTCACGATTTTATCTTCGCATATACCGAAACTCGCGTATGTCGATTACGTTTTTCGACAATTATCATATGAAAACGCGTATTTAAACATAGTAAAAACGTTATATTCTTGTTATATTCTTTATTCTGCATCGTTAGAATTTAAAATAAATGAAATTGAACGAGATTTCAACTTTTCGTTTTTCGACGATACGCGTATATGTGCGAAGAATCGTATATACGATATGAAGACTGTTAAAAACTTTGATTCCAAAATAAAATAGATGTTTGATCTTATGTAATGCAATGTTCTGAATCGATTGGTAACATTTTCCTAACTGTGGCACAAGTATTATTAAAGATTTCACGATTTTATCTTCGCATATACCGAAATTCGCGTTTGTCGATTAGGTTTTTCGACAATTATCATATGAAATCGCGTATTTAATCATAGTAAAAACGTTATATTCTTGTTATATTCTTTGTTCTGCATCGATAGAATATAAAATCAATGAAATTGAACGAGATTTCAAGTTTTCGTTTTTCGACGATACGCGTATATGAGCGAAAAATCGTATATACGATATGGAAGAATGTTAAAAACTTTGATTCCAATATAAAATAGATGTTTGGTCTGATGAAATGCAATGTT
Organism: Vespa crabro; assembly: GCF_910589235.1. Classification (NCBI taxonomy): domain Eukaryota; kingdom Metazoa; phylum Arthropoda; class Insecta; order Hymenoptera; family Vespidae; genus Vespa; species Vespa crabro. Next base: position 10,596,494 of record NC_060961.1, read on the forward strand.
CTGAATCGATTGGTAACATTTTCCCAACTGTGGCACAAGTATTATTAAAGATTTCACGATTTTATCTTCGCATATACCGAAATTCGCGTATGTCGATTAGGTTTTTCGACAATTATCATATGAAAACGCGGATTTAAACATAGTAAAAACGTTATATTCTTGTTATATTCCTTGTTCTGCATCGATAGAATATAAAATCAATGAAATTGAACGAGATATCAAGTTTTCGTTTTTCGACGATACGCGTATATGAGCGAAAAATCGTATATACGATATGAAAGACTGTTAAAAACTTTGATTCCAATATAAAATAGATGTTTGATCTTATGAAGTGCAAAGTTCTGAATCAATTGGTAACATTTTCCTAACTGTGGCACAATTATTATTAAAGGTTTCACGATTTTATCTTCGCATATACCGAAATTCGCGTATGTCGATTACGTTTTTCGAAAATTATCATATGAAAACGCGGATTTAAACATAGTAAAAACGTTATATTCTTGTTATATTCCTTGTTCTGCATCGATAGAATATAAAATCAATGAAATTGAACGAGATATCAAGTTTTCGTTTTTCGACGATACGCGTATATGAGAAAAAAATCGTATATACGATATGAAAGACTGTTAAAAACTTTGATTCCAATATAAAATAGATGTTTGATCTTATGAAGTGCAAAGTTCTGAATCAATTGGTAACATTTTCCTAACTATGGCACAAGTATTATTAAAGGTTTCACGATTTTATCTTCGCATATACCGAAATTCGCGTATGTCGATTACGTTTTTCGAAAATTATCATATGAAAACGCGGATTTAAACATAGTAAAAACGTTATAATCTTGTTATATTCTTTGTTCTGCATCGATAGAATATAAAATCAATGAAATTGAACGAGATTTCAAGTTTTCGTTTTTCGACGATACGCGTATATGAGCGAAAAATCGTATATACGATATGGAAGAATGTTAAAAACTTTGATTCCAATATAAAATAGATGTTTGGTCTGATGAAATGCAATGTTCTGAATCGATTGGTAACATTTTCCCAACTGTGGCACAAGTATTATTAAAGATTTCACGATTTTATCTTCGCATATACCGAAATTCGCGTATGTCGATTAGGTTTTTCGACAATTATCATATGAAAACGCGGATTTAAACATAGTAAAAACGTTATATTCTTGTTATATTCCTTGTTCTGCATCGATAGAATATAAAATCAATGAAATTGAACGAGATATCAAGTTTTCGTTTTTCGACGATACGCGTATATGAGCGAAAAATCGTATATACGATATGAAAGACTGTTAAAAACTTTGATTCCAATATAAAATAGATGTTTGATCTTATGAAGTGCAAAGTTCTGAATCAATTGGTAACATTTTCCTAACTGTGGCACAAGTATTATTAAAGGTTTCACGATTTTATCTTCGCATATACCGAAATTCGCGTATGTCGATTACGTTTTTCGATAATTATCATATGAAAACGCGTATTTAAACATGGTAAAAACGTTATATTCTTGTTATATTCTTTATTCTGCATCGATAGAATATCAAATCAATGAAATTGAACGAGATTTCAAGTTTTCGTTTTTCGACGATACGCGTATATGAGCGAAAAATCGTATATACGATATGAAAGAATGTTAAAAACTTTGATTCCAATATAAAGTAGATGTTTGATCTTATGAAATGCAATGTTCTGAATCGATTGGTAACATTTTTCTAACTGTGGCACAAGTATTATTAATGATTTCACGATTTTATTAACGCATATACCGAAATTCGCGTATGTCGATTACGTTTTCCGAAAATTATTATATGAAAGCGCATATTTAAACATAGTAAAAACGTTATATTCTTGTTATATACTTTATTCTGCATCGATGGAATATAAAATCAATGAAATTGAACGAGATTTCAAGTTTTCGTTTTTCGACGATACGCGTATTTGAGCGAAAAATCGTATATACGATATGAAAGAATGTTAAAAACTTTGATTCCAATATAAAATAGATGTTTGATCTTATGAAATGCAATGTTCTGAATCGATTGGTAACATTTTCCTAACTGTGGCACAAGTATTATTAAAGATTTCACGATTTTATCTTCGCATATACGGAAATTCGCGTATGTCGATTACGTTCTTCTACAATTATCATATGAAAACGTGTATTAAAACATAGTAAAAACGTTATATTCTTGTTATATTCTTTATTCTGCATCGATAGAATATAAAATCAATGAAATTGAACGAGATTTCAAGTTTTCGTTTTTCGACGATACGCGTTTATGAGCGAAAAATCGTATATACGATATGAAAGAATGTTAAAAACTTTGATTCCAATATAAAATAGATGTTTGATCTTATGAAATGCAATGTTCTGAATCGATTGGTAACATTTTCCTAACTGTGGCACAAGTGTTATTAAAGATTTCACGATTTTATCTTCGCATATACCGAAATTCGCGTATGTCGATTACGTTCTTCGAAAATTATCGTATGAAAACGCGTATTAAAACATAGTAAAAACGTTATATTCTTGTTATATTCTTTATTCTGCATCGATGGAATATAAAATCAATGAAATTGAACGAGATTTCAACTTTTCGTTTTTCGACGATACGCGTACATGAGCGAAAAATCGTATATACGATATGTAGACTGTTAAAAACTTGATTCCATAATAAAATAGATGTTTGATCTTATGAAATGCAATGTTCTGAATCGATTGGTAACATTTCACTACTGTGGCACAAGTATTATTAAATATTTCACGATTTTATCTTCGCATATACCGAAATTCGCGTATGTCGATTACGTTTTTCGACAATTATCATTAGAAAACGCGTATTTAAACATAGTGAAAACGTTATATTCTTGTTATATTCTTTATTCTGCATCGATGGAATATAAAATCAATGAAATTGAACGAGATTTCAAGTTTTCGTTTTTCGACGATACTCGTATATGAGCGAAAAGTCGTATATACGATATGAAAGAATGTTAAAAACTTTGATTCCAATATAAAATAGATGTTTGATCTTATGAAATGTAATGTTCTGAATCGAATGGTAACATTTTTCTAACTGTGGCACAAGTATTATTAAAGATTTCACGTTTTTAACTTCGTATATACCGAATTCGCGTGTGTCGATTACGTTTTTCGACAATTATCATATGAAAATGCGTATTTAAACATAGTAAAATCGTTATATTCTTGTTATATTCTTTATTCTGCATCGATAGAATATAATATCAATGAAATTGAACGAGATTTCAAGTATTCGTTTTTCGACGATACGCGTATATGAGCGAAAAATCGTATATACGATATGAAAGTATTTTAAAATCTTTGATTCCAATATAAAATGGATGTTTGATCTTATGAAATACAATGTTCTGAATCGATTGGTAACATTTTTCTAACTGTGGCACAAGTATTATTAAAGATTTCACGATTTTATCTTCGCATATACCGATATTCGCGTGTGTCGATTACGTTTATCGACAATTATCATATGAAAACGCGTATTTAAACATAGTAAAACGTTATATTCTTGTTATATTCTTTATTCTGCATCGATGGAATATAAAATCAATGAAATTGAACGAGATTTCAAGTTTTCGTTTTTCGACGATACGCTTATATAAGCGAAAAATCGTATATACGATATGAAAGAATGTTAAAAACTTTGATTCCAATATAAAATAGATGTTTGATCTTATGAAATGCAATGTTCTGAATCGATTGGTAACATTTTTCTAACTGTGGCACAAGTATTATTAATGATTTCACGATTTTATTAACGCATATACCGTAATTCGCGTATGTCGATTACGTTTTCCGAAAATTATTATATGAAAGCGCGTATTTAAACATAGTAAAAACGTTATATTCTTGTTATATTCTTTATTCTGCATCGATGGAATATAAAATCAATGAAATTGAACGAGATTTCAAGTTTTCGTTTTTCGACGATACGCGTATATGAGCGAAAAATCGTATATACGATATGAAAGAATGTTAAAAACTATGATTCCAATATAAAATAGATGTTTGATCTTATGAAATGCAATGTTCTAAATCGATTGGTAACATTTTCCTAACTGTGGCACAAGTATTATTAAAGATTTCAAGATTTTATCATCGCAGATACCGAAATTCGCGTATGTCGATTAAGTTTTTCGACAATTATCATATGAAAACGCGTATTTAAACATAGTAAAAACGTTATATTCTTGTTATATTCTTTATTCTGCATCGATAGAATATAAAATCAATGAAATTGAACGATATTTCAAGTTTTCGTTTTTCGACGATACGCGTATATGAGCGAAAAATCGTATATACGATATGAAGACCGTTAAAAACTTTGATTCCGAAATAAAATAGATGTTTGATCTTATGTAATGCAATGTTCTGAATCGATTGGAATCATTTTCCTAACTGTGGCACAAGTATTATTAAAGATTTCACGATTTTATCTTCGCATATACCGAAACTCGCGTATGTCGATTACGTTTTTCGACAATTATCATATGAAAACGCGTATTTAAACATAGTAAAAACGTTATATTCTTGTTATATTCTTTATTCTGCATCGTTAGAATTTAAAATAAATGAAATTGAACGAGATTTCAACTTTTCGTTTTTCGACGATTCGCGTATATGTGCGAAAAATCGTATATACGATATGAAGACTGTTAAAAACTTTGATTCCAAAATAAAATAGATGTTTGATCTTATGTAATGCAATGTTCTGAATCGATTGGTAACATTTTCCTAACTGTGGCACAAGTATTATTAAAGATTTCAAGATTTTATCATCGCAGATACCGAAATTCGCGTATGTCGATTACGTTTTTCGACAATTATCATATGAAAACGCGTATTTAAACATAGTAAAAACGTTATATTCTTGTTATATTCTTTATTCTGCATCGATAGAATATAAAATCAATGAAATTGAACGATATTTCAAGTTTTCGTTTTTCGACGATACGCGAATATGAGCGAAAAATCGTATATACGATATGGAAGAATGTTAAAAACTTTGATTCCAATATAAAATAGATGTTTGGTCTGATGAAATGCAATGTTCTGAATCGATTGGTAACATTTTCCCAACTGTGGCACAAGTATTATTAAAGATTTCACGATTTTATCTTCGCATATACCGAAATTCGCGTATGTCGATTAGGTTTTTCGACAATTATCATATGAAAACGCGGATTTAAACATAGTAAAAACGTTATATTCTTGTTATATTCCTTGTTCTGCATCGATAGAATATAAAATCAATGAAATTGAACGAGATATCAAGTTTTCGTTTTTCGACGATACGCGTATATGAGCGAAAAATCGTATATACGATATGAAAGACTGTTAAAAACTTTGGTTCCAATATAAAATAGATGTTTGATCTTATGAAGTGCAAAGTTCTGAATCAATTGGTAACATTTTCCTAACTGTGGCACAATTATTATTAAAGATTTCACGATTTTATCTTCGCATATACCGAAATTCGCGTATGTCGATTACGTTTTTCGAAAATTATCATATGAAAACGCGGATTTAAACATAGTAAAAACGTTATATTCTTGTTATATTCCTTGTTCTGCATCGATAGAATATAAAATCAATGAAATTGAACGAGATATCAAGTTTTCGTTTTTCGACGATACGCGTATATGAGCGAAAAATCGTATATACGATATGAAAGACTGTTAAAAACTTTGATTCCAATATAAAATAGATGTTTGATCTTATGAAGTGCAAAGTTCTGAATCAATTGGTAACATTTTCCTAACTGTGGCACAAGTATTATTAAAGGTTTCACGATTTTATCTTCGCATATACCGAAATTCGCGTATGTCGATTACGTTTTTCGAAAATTATCATATGAAAACGCGGATTTAAACATAGTAAAAACGTTATAATCTTGTTATATTCTTTGTTCTGCATCGATAGAATATAAAATCAATGAAATTGAACGAGATTTCAAGTTTTCGTTTTTCGACGATACGCGTATATGAGCGAAAAATCGTATATACGATATGGAAGAATGTTAAAAACTTTGATTCCAATATAAAATAGATGTTTGGTCTGATGAAATGCAATGTTCTGAATCGATTGGTAACATTTTCCTAACTGTGGCACAAGTATTATTAAAGATTTCACGATTTTATCTTCGCATATACCGAAATTCGCGTATGTCGATTAGGTTTTTCGACAATTATCATATGAAAACGCGGATTTAAACATAGTAAAAACGTTATATTCTTGTTATATTCCTTGTTCTGCATCGATAGAATATAAAATCAATGAAATTGAACGAGATATCAAGTTTTCGTTTTTCGACGATACGCGTATATGAGCGAAAAATCGTATATACGATATGAAAGACTGTTAAAAACTTTGATTCCAATATAAAATAGATGTTTGATCTTATGAAGTGCAAAGTTCTGAATCAATTGGTAACATTTTCCTAACTGTGGCACAAGTATTATTAAAGGTTTCACGATTTTATCTTCGCATATACCGAAATTCGCGTATGTCGATTACGTTTTTCGATAATTATCATATGAAAACGCGTATTTAAACATGGTAAAAACGTTATATTCTTGTTATATTCTTTATTCTGCATCGATAGAATATAAAATCAATGAAATTGAATGAGATTTCAAGTTTTCGTTTTTCGACGATACCCGTATATGTGCGAAAAATCGTATATACGATATGAAGACTGTTAAAAACTTTGATTCGAAAATAAAATAGATGTTTGATCTTATGAAATGCAATGTTCTGAATCGATTGGTAACATTTTCCAACTGTGGCACAAGTATTATTAAAGATTTCACGATTTTATCTTCGCATATACCGAAATTCGCGTATGTCGATTATGTTTTTCGACAATTATCATATGAAAACGCGTATTTAAACATAGTAAAAACGTTATATTCTTGTTATATTCTTTGTTCTGCATCGATAGAATATAAAATCAATGAAATTGAACGAGATTTCAAGTTTTCGTTTTTCGACGATACGCGTAAATGAGCGATAAATCGTATATACGATATGAAAGAATGTTAAAAACTATGATTCCAATATAAAATAGATGTTTGATCTTATGAAATGCAATGTTCTAAATCGATTGGTAACATTTTCCTAACTGTGGCACAAGTATTATTAAAGATTTCAAGATTTTATCATCGCAGATAACGAAATTCGCGTATGTCGATTACGTTTTTCGACAATTATCATATGAAAACGCGTATTTAAACATAGTAAAAACGTTATATTCTTGTTATATTCTTTATTCTGCATCGTTAGAATTTAAAATAAATGAAATTGAACGAGATTTCAACTTTTCGTTTTTCGACGATACGCGTATATGAGCGAAAAATCGTATATACGATATGAAGACTGTTAAAAACTTTGATTCCAAAATAAAATAGATGTTTGATCTTATGAAATGCAATGTTGTGAATCGATTGGTAACATTTTCCTAACTGTGGCACAAGTATTATTAAAGATTTCACGATTTTATCTTCGCATATACCGAAATTCGCGTATGTCGATTAGGTTTTTCGACAATTATCATATGAAAATGCGTATTCAAACATAGTAAAAACGTTATATTCCTGTTATAATCTTTATTCTGCATCGATAGAATATAAAATCAATTAAATTGAACGAGATTTCAAGTTTTCGTTTTTCGACGATACGCGTATATGAGCGAAAAATCGTATATACGATATGAAAGAATGTTAAAAACTTCGATTCCAATATAAAATAGATGTTTGATCTTATGAAATGCAATGTTCTGAATCGATTGGTAACATTTTTCTAACTGTGGCACAAGTATTATTAAAGATTTCACGATTTTATCTTCGCGTATACCGAAATTCGCGTATGTCGATTACGTTTTTCGACAATTATCATATGAAAACGCGTATTTAAACATAGTAAAAACGTTATATTCTTGTTATATTCTTTCTTCTGCATCGCTGGAATGTAAAATCAATGATATTGAACGAGATTTCAAGTTTTTGTTTTTCGACGATACGCGTATATGAGCGAAAAATCGTATATACGATATGAAAGAATTTTAAAAACTTTGATTCCAAAATAAAATAGATGTTTGATCTTATGAAATGCAATGTTCTGAATAGTTTGGTAACATTTTCCTAACTGCGGCACAAGTATTATTAAAGATTTCACGATTTTATCTTCGCATATACCGAAATTCGCGTATGTCGATTGCGTTTTTCGACAATTATCATATGAAAACGCGTCTTTAAACATAGTAAAAACGTTATATTCTTGTTATATTCTTTATTCTGCATCGATGGAATATAAAATCAATGAAATTGAACGAGATTTCAACTTTTCGTTTTTCGACGATACGCGTATATGAGCGAAAAATCGTATATACGATATGAAAGAATGTTAAAAACTTTGATTCCAATATAAAATAGATGTTTGATCTTATGAAATGCAATGTTCTGACTCGATTGGTAACATTTTCCAAACTGTGGCACAAGAATTATTAAAGATTTCACGATTTTATATTCGCATATATCGAAATTCGCGTATGTCGATTACGTTTTTCGATAATTATCATATGAAAACGCGTCTTTAAACATAGTAAAAACGTCATATTCTTGTTATATTCTTTATTCTGCATCGATAGAATATAAAATCAATGAAATTGAACGAGATTTCAAGTTTTCGTTTTTCGTCGATACGCGTATATGAGCGAAAAATCGTATATACGATATGAAAGAATGTTAAAAACTATGATTCCAATATAAAATAGATGTTTGATCTTATGAAATTCAATGTTCTGAATCGATTGGTAACATTTTCCTATCTGTGGCACAAGTATTATTAAAGATTTCACGATTTTATCTTCGCATAATCCGAAATTCGCGTATGTCGATTACGTTTTTCGACAATTATCATATGAAAACGCGTATTTAAACATAGTAAAAACGTTATATTCTTTTTATATTCTTTATTCTGCATCGATGGAATATAAAATCAATGAAATTGAACGAGATTTCAACTTTTCGTCTTTCGACGATACGCGTATATGAGCGAAAAATCGTATATACGATATGAAGACTGTTAAAAACTTTGATTCCAAAATAAAATAGATGTTTGATATTATGAAATGCAATGTTCTGAATCGTTTGGTGACATTTTCCTAACTGTGGCACAAGTATTATTAAAGATTTCACGATTTTCTCTTCGCATATACCGAAATTCGCATATGTCGGTTACGTTTTTCGACAATTATCATATGAAAACGCGTATTTACACAAGGTAAAAACGTTATATTCTTGGTATATTCTTTATGCTGCATCGTTAGAATATAAAATCAATGAAATTGAACGAGATTTCAACTTTTCGTCTTTCGACGATACGCGTATATGAGCGAAAAATCGTATATACGATATGAAGACTGTTAAATACTTTGATTCCAAAATAAAAAAGATGATCGATCTTATGAAATGCAATGTTCTGAATCGATTGGTAACATTTTCCTAACTGTGGCACAAGTATTATTAAAGATTTCATGATTTAATCTTCGCAGATACCGAAATTCGCGTATGTCGATTACGTTTTTCGACAATTAACATATGAAAACGCGTATTTAAACATAGTAAAAACGTTATATTCTTGTTATATTCTTTATTCTGCATCGATAGAATATAAAATCAATGAAATTGAGCGAGATTTCAACTTTTCGTTTTTCGACGATACGCGTATATGAGCGAAAAATCGTATATACGATATGAAGACTGTTAAAAACTTTGATTCCAAAATAAAATAGATGTTTGATCTTATGTAATGCAATGTTCTGAATCGATTGGTAACATTTTCCTAACTGTGGCCCAAGTATTATTAAAGATTTCACGATTTTATCTTCGCATATACCGAAATTCGCGTATGTCGATTGCGTTTTTCGACAATTATCATATGAAAACGCGTCTTTAAACATAGTAAAAACGTTATATTCTTGTTATATTCTTTATTTTGCATGGATGGAATATAAAATCAATGAAATTGAACGAGATTTCAAGTTTTCGATTTTCGTTGATACGCGTATATGATCGAAAAATCGTATATACGATATGAAAGAATGTTAAAAACTTTTTTTCCAATATGAAATAGATGTTTGATCTTATGAAATGCAATGTTCTGAATCGATTGGTAACATTTTCCTAACTGTGGCACAAGTATTATTAAAGATTTCACGATTTTATATTCGCATATACCGAAATTCGCGTATGTCGGTTACGTTTTTCGACAATTATCATATGAAAACGCGTATTTACACAAGGTAAAAACGTTATATTCTTGGTATATTCTTTATTCTGCATCGTTAGAATATAAAATCAATGAAATTGAACGAGATTTCAACTTTTCGTCTTTCGACGATACGCGTATATGAGCGAAAAATCGTATATACGATATGAAGACTGTTAAAAACTTTGATTCCAAAATAAAAAAGATGTTCGATCTTATGAAATGCAATGTTCTGAATCGATTGGTAACATTTTCCTAACTGTGGCACAAGTATTATTAAAGATTTCATGATTTTATCTTCGCAGATACCGAAATTCGCGTATGTCGATTACGTTTTTCGACAATTATCATATGAAAACGCGTATTTAAACATAGTAAAAACGTTATATTCTTGTTATATTCTTTATTCTGCATCGATAGAATATAAAATCAATGAAATTGAACGAGATTTCAACTTTTCGTTTTTCGACGATACGCGTATATGAGCGAAAAATCGTATATACGATATGAAGACTGTTAAAAACTTTGATTCCAAAATAAATTAGATGTTTGATCTTATGTAATGCAATGTTCTGAATCGATTGGTAACATTTTCCTAACTGTGGCACAAGTATTATTAAAGATTTCACGATTTTATCTTCGCATATACCGAAACTCGCGTATGTCGATTACGTTTTTCCACAATTATCATATGAAAACGCGTATTTAAACATAGTAAAAACGTTATATTCTTGTTATATTCTTTCTTCTGCATCGATGGAATGGAAAATCAATGATATTGAACGAGATTTCAAGTTTTTGTTTTTCGACGATACGCGTATATGAGCGAAAAATCGTATATACGATATGAAAGAATGTTAAAAACTTTGATTCCAAAATAAAATAGATGTTTGATCTTATGAAATGCAATGTTCTGAATCGTTTGGTAACATTTTCCTAACTGTGGCACAAGTATTATTAAAGATTTCAAGATTATATCTTCGCATATACCGAAATTCGCGTATGTCGATTGCGTTTTTCGACAATTATCATATGAAAACGCGTCTTTCAACATAGTAAAAACGTTATATTCTTGTTATATTCTTTATTCTGCATCGATGGAATATAAAATCAATGAAATTGAACGAGATTTCAACTTTTCGTTTTTCGACGATACGCGTATATGAGCGAAAAATCGTACATACGATATGAAGACTGTTAAAAACTTTGATTCCAAAATAAAATAGATGTTTGATCTTATGAAATGCAATGTTCTGAATCGATTGGTAACATTTTCCTAACTGTGGCACAAGTATTATTAAAGATTTCACGATTTTATATTCGCATATACCGAAATTCGCGTATGTCGGTTACGTTTTTCGACAATTATCATATGAAAACGCGTATTTACACAAGGTAAAAACGTTATATTCTTGGTATATTCTTTATTCTGCATCGTTAGAATATAAAATCAATGAAATTGAACGAGATTTCAACTTTTCGTCTTTCGACGATACGCGTATATGATCGAAAAATCGTATATACGATATGAAGACTGTTAAAAACTTTGATTCCAAAATAAAAAAGATGTTCGATCTTATGAAATGCAATGTTCTGAATCGATTGGAAACATTTTCCTACCTGTGGCACAAGTATTATTAAAGATTTCATGATTTTATCTTCGCAGATACCGAAATTCGCGTATGTCGATTACGTTTTTCGACAATTATCATATGAAAACGCGTATTTAAACATAGTAAAAACGTTATATTCTTGTTATATTCTTTATTCTGCATCGATAGAATATAAAATCAATGAAATTGAACGAGATTTCAACTTTTCGTTTTTCGACGATACGCGTATATGAGCGAAAAATCGTATATACGATATGAAGACTGTTAAAAACTTTGATTCCAAAATAAAATAGATGTTTGATCTTATGTAATGCAATGTTCTGAATCGATTGGTAACATTTTCCTAACTGTGGCACAAGTATTATTAAAGATTTCACGATTTTATCTTCGCATATACCGAAACTCGCGTATGTCGATTACGTTTTTCCACAATTATCATATGAAAACGCGTATTTAAACATAGTAAAAACGTTATATTCTTGTTATATTCTTTCTTCTGCATCGATGGAATGTAAAACCAATGATATTGAACGAGATTTCAAGTTTTTGTTTTTCGACGATACGCGTATATGAGCGAAAAATCGTATATACGATATGAAAGAATGTTAAAAACTTTGATTCCAAAATAAAATAGATGTTTGATATTATGAAATGCAATGTTCTGAATCGTTTGGTAACATTTTCCTAACTGTGGCACAAGTATTATTAAAGATTTCACGATTTTATCTTCGCATATACCGAAATTCGCGTATGTCGATTGCGTTTTTCGACAATTATCATATGAAAACGCGTCTTTAAACATAGTAAAAACGTTATATTCTTGTTATATTCTTTATTTTGCATGGATGGAATATAAAATCAATGAAATTGAACGAGATTTCAAGTTTTCGATTTTCGATGATACGTGTATATGATCGAAAAATCGTATATACGATATGAAAGAATGTTAAAAACTATGATTCCAATATAAAATAGATGTTTGATCTTATGAAATGCAATGTTCTGAATCGATTGGTAACGTTTTCCTAACTGTGGCACAAGTATTATTGAAGATTTCACGATTTTATCTTCGCATATACCGAAACTCGCTTATGTCGATTACGTTTTTCGACAATTATCATTTGAAAACGCGTATTTAAACATACTAAAAACATTATATTCTTGTTATATTCTTTATTCTGCATCGTTAGAATATAAAATCAATGAAATTGAACGAGATTTCTACTTTTCGTTTTTCGACGATACGCGTATATGAGCGAAAAATCGTATATACGATATGAAGACTGTTAAAAACTTTGATTCCAAAATAAAAAAGATGTTCGATCTTATGAAATGCAATGTTCTGAATCGATTGGTAACATTTTCCTAACTGTGGCACAAGTATTATTAAAGATTTCATGATTTTATCTTCGCAGATACCGAAATTCGCGTATGTCGATTACGTTTTTCGACAATTATCATATGAAAACGCGTATTTAAACATAGTAAAAACGTTATATTCTTGTTATATTCTTTATTCTGCATCGATAGAATATAAAATCAATGAAATTGAACGAGATTTCAACTTTTCGTCTTTCGACGATACGCGTATATGAGCGAAAAATCGTATATACGATATGAAGACTGTTAAAAACTTTGATTCCAAAATAAAATAGATGTTTGATCTTATGAAATGCAATGTTCTGAATCGTTTGGTAACATTTTCCTAACTATGGCACAAGTATTATTAAAGATTTCACGATTTTATCTTCGCATATACCGAAATTCGCGTATGTCAATTGCGTTTTTCGACAATTATCATATGAAAACGCGTCTTTAAACATAGTAAAAACGTTATATTCTTGTTATATTCTTTATTCTGCATCGATGGAATAAAAAATCAATGAAATTGAACGAGATTTCAACTTTTCGTTTTTCGACGATACGCGTATATGAGCGAAAAATCGTATGTACGATATGAAAGAACGTTAAAAACTTTGATTCCAATATAAAATAGATGTTTGATCTTATGAAATGCAATGTTCTGAATCGTTTGGTAACATTTTCCTAACTGTGGCACAAGTATTATTAAAGATTTCACGATTTTATCTTCGCATATACCGAAATTCGCGTATGTCGATTGCGTTTTTCGACAATTATCATATGAAAACGCGTATTTAAAAATAGTAAAAACGTTATATTCTTGTTATATTCTTTATTCTGCATCGAGAGAATGTAAAATCAATGAAATTGAACGAGATTTCAAGTTTTCGTTTTTCGACGATACGCTTATATGAGCGAAAAATCGTATATACGATATGAAAGAATGTTAAAAACTTTGATTACAATATAAAATAGATGTTTGATCTTATGAAATGCAATGTTCTGAATCGATTGGTAACATTTTTCTAACTGTGGCACAAGTATTATTAAAGATTTCACGATTTTATCTGCGCATATACCGAAATTAGCGTATGTCGATTACGTTTTTCGACAATTATCATATGAAAACGCGTATTTAAACATAGTAAAAACGTTATATTCTTGTTATATTCTTTATTTTGCATCGATGGAATATAAAATCAATGAAATTGAACGAGATTTCAAGTTTTCGTTTTTCGATGATACGCGTATATGAGCGAAAAATCGTATATACGATATGAAAGAATGTTAAAAACTTTGATTCCAATATAAAATAGATGTTTGATCTTATGAAATGCAATGTTCTTAATCGATTGGTAACATTTTCCTAACTGTGGCACAAGCATTATTAAAGATTTCACAATTTTATCTTCGCATATACCGAAATTCGCGTATGTCGATTACGTTTTTCGACAATTATCATATGAAAACGCGTATTTAAACATAGTAAAAACGTTATGTTCTTGTTATATTCTTTATTCTGCATCGATGGAATATAAAATCAATGAAATTGAACGAGATTTCAAGTTTTCGTTTTTCGACGATACGCTTATATAAGCGAAAAATCGTATATACGATATGAAAGAATGTTAAAAACTTTGATTCCAAAATAAAATAGATGTTTGATCTTATGTAATGCAATGTTCTGAATCGATTGGTAACATTTTCCTAACTGTGGCACAAGTATTATTAAAGATTTCACGATTTTTTCTTCGCATATACCGAAACTCGCGTATGTCGATTACGTTTTTCGACTATTATCATATTAAAACGCGTATTTAAACATAGTAAAAACGTTACATTCTTGTTATATTCTTTATCCTGCATCGATGGAATATAAAATCAATAAAATTGAACGAGATTTCAACTTTTCGTTTTTCGACGATACGCGTATATGAGCGAAAAATCGTATATACGATATGACAGACTGTTAAAAACTTTGATTCCAAAATAAAATAGATGTATGATCTTATGAAATGCAATGTTCTGAATCGATTGGTAACATTTTCCTAACTGTGGCACAAGTATTATTAAAGATTTCACGATTTCATCTTCGCATATACCGAAATTCGCGTATGTCGATTACGTTTTTCTACAATTATCATATGAAAACGCGTATTCAAACATAGTACAAACGTTATATTCTTGTTATATTCTTTATTTTGCATCGATGGAATATAAAATCAATGAAATTGAACGAGATTTCAAGTTTTCGATTTTCGATGATACGCGTATATGAGCGAAAAATCGTATATACGATATGAAAGAATGTTAAAAACTTTGATTCCAATATAAAATAGATGTTTGATCTTATGAAATGCAATGTTCTGAATCGATTGGTAACATTTTCCTAAGTGTGGCACAAGTATTATTAAAGATTTCACGATTTTATCTTCGCATATACCGAAACTCGCAAATGTCGATTACGTTTTTCGACAATTATCATATGAAAACGCGTATTTAAACATAGTAAAAACGTTATGTTCTTGTTATATTCTTTATTCTGCATCGATGGAATATAAAATCAATGAAATTGAACGAGATTTCAAGTTTTCGTTTTTCGACGATACGCTTATATAAGCGAAAAATCGTATATACGATATGAAAGAATGTTAAAAACTTTGATTCCAAAATAAAATAGATGTTTGATCTTATGTAATGCAATGTTCTGAATCGATTGGTAACATTTTCCTAACTGTGGCACAAGTATTATTAAAGATTTCACGATTTTATCTTCGCATATACCGAAACTCGCAAATGTCGATTACGTTTTTCGACAATTATCATATGAAAACGCGTATTTAAACATAGTAAAAACGTTATATTCTTGTTATATTCTTTATTCTGCATCGAGAGAATGTAAAATCAATGAAATTGAACGAGATTTCAAGTTTTCGTTTTTCGACGATACGCTTATATGAGCGAAAAATCGTATATACGATATGAAAGAATGTTAAAAACTTTGATTACAATATAAAATAGATGTTTGATCTTATGAAATGCAATGTTCTGAATCGATTGGTAACATTTTTCTAACTGTGGCACAAGTATTATTAAAGATTTCACGATTTTATCTTCGCATATACCGAAACTCGCGTATGTCGATTACGTTTTTCGACAATTATCATATGAAAACGCGTATTTAAACATAGTAAAAACGTTATATTCTTGTTATATTCTTTATTTTGCATCGATGGAATATAAAATCAATGAAATTGAACGAGATTTCAAGTTTTCGATTTTCGATGATACGCGTATATGAGCGAAAAATCGTATATACGATATGAAAGAATGTTAAAAACTTTGATTCCAATATAAAATAGATGTTTGATCTTATGAAATGCAATGTTCTTAATCGATTGGTAACATTTTCCTAACTGTGGCACAAGCATTATTAAAGATTTCACAATTTTATCTTCGCATATACCGAAATTCGCGTATGTCGATTACGTTTTTCGACAATTATCATATGAAAACGCGTATTTAAACATAGTAAAAACGTTATGTTCTTGTTATATTCTTTATTCTGCATCGATGGAATATAAAATCAATGAAATTGAACGAGATTTCAAGTTTTCGTTTTTCGACGATACGCTTATATAAGCGAAAAATCGTATATACGATATGAAAGAATGTTAAAAACTTTGATTCCAATATAAAATAGATGTTTGATCTTATGAAATGCAATGTTCTTAATCGATTGGTAACATTTTCCTAACTGTGGCACAAGCATTATTAAAGATTTCACAATTTTATCTTCGCATATACCGAAATTCGCGTATGTCGATTACGTTTTTCGACAATTATCATATGAAAACGCGTATTTAAACATAGTAAAAACGTTATGTTCTTGTTATATTCTTTATTCTGCATCGATGGAATATAAAATCAATGAAATTGAACGAGATTTCAAGTTTTCGTTTTTCGACGATACGCTTATATAAGCGAAAAATCGTATATACGATATGAAAGAATGTTAAAAACTTTGATTCCAAAATAAAATAGATGTTTGATATTATGAAATGCAATGTTCTGAATCGTTTGGTAACATTTTCCTAACTGTGGCACAAGTATTATTAAAGATTTCACGATTTCATCTTCGCATATACCGAAATTCGCGTATGTCGATTGCGTTTTTCGACAATTATCATATGAAAACGCGTCTTTAAACATAGTAAAAACGTTATATTCTTGTTATATTCTTTATTTTGCATGGATGGAATATAAAATCAATGAAATTGAACGAGATTTCAAGTTTTCGATTTTCGATGATACGTGTATATGATCGAAAAATCGTATATACGATATGAAAGAATGTTAAAAACTATGATTCCAATATAAAATAGATGTTTGATCTTATGAAATGCAATGTTCTGAATCGATTGGTAACGTTCTCCTAACTGTGGCACAAGTATTATTGAAGATTTCACGATTTTATCTTCGCATATACCGAAACTCGCTTATGTCGATTACGTTTTTCGACAATTATCATTTGAAAACGCGTATTTAAACATACTAAAAACATTATATTCTTGTTATATTCTTTATTCTGCATCGATAGAATATAAAATCAATGAAATTGAACGAGATTTCTACTTTTCGTTTTTCGACGATACGCGTATATGAGCGAAAAATCGTATATACGATATGAAGACTGTTAAAAACTTTGATTCCAAAATAAAAAAGATGTTCGATCTTATGAAATGCAATGTTCTGAATCGATTGGTAACATTTTCCTAACTGTGGCACAAGTATTATTAAAGATTTCATGATTTTATCTTCGCAGATACCGAAATTCGCGTATGTCGATTACGTTTTTCGACAATTATCATATGAAAACGCGTATTTAAACATAGTAAAAACGTTATATTCTTGTTATATTCTTTATTCTGCATCGATAGAATATAAAATCAATGAAATTGAACGAGATTTCAACTTTTCGTCTTTCGACGATACGCGTATATGAGCGAAAAATCGTATATACGATATGAAGACTGTTAAAAACTTTGATTCCAAAATAAAATAGATGTTTGATCTTATGAAATGCAATGTTCTGAATCGTTTGGTAACATTTTCCTAACTATGGCACAAGTATTATTAAAGATTTCACGATTTTATCTTCGCATATACCGAAATTCGCGTATGTCAATTGCGTTTTTCGACAATTATCATATGAAAACGCGTCTTTAAACATAGTAAAAACGTCATATTCTTGTTATATTCTTTATTCTGCATCGATGGAATATAAAATCAATGAAATTGAACGAGATTTCAACTTTTCGTTTTTCGACGATACGCGTATATGAGCGAAAAATCGTATGTACGATATGAAAGAACGTTAAAAACTTTGATTCCAATATAAAATAGATGTTTGATCTTATGAAATGCAATGTTCTGAATCGTTTGGTAACATTTTCCTAACTGTGGCACAAGTATTATTAAAGATTTCACGATTTTATCTTCGCATATACCGAAATTCGCGTATGTCGATTGCGTTTTTCGACAATTATCATATGAAAACGCGTATTTAAAAATAGTAAAAACGTTATATTCTTGTTATATTCTTTATTCTGCATCGAGAGAATGTAAAATCAATGAAATTGAACGAGATTTCAAGTTTTCGTTTTTCGACGATACGCTTATATGAGCGAAAAATCGTATATACGATATGAAAGAATGTTAAAAACTTTGATTACAATATAAAATAGATGTTTGATCTTATGAAATGCAATGTTCTGAATCGATTGGTAACATTTTTCTAACTGTGGCACAAGTATTATTAAAGATTTCACGATTTTATCTGCGCATATACCGAAATTAGCGTATGTCGATTACGTTTTTCGACAATTATCATATGAAAACGCGTATTTAAACATAGTAAAAACGTTATATTCTTGTTATATTCTTTATTTTGCATCGATGGAATATAAAATCAATGAAATTGAACGAGATTTCAAGTTTTCGTTTTTCGATGATACGCGTATATGAGCGAAAAATCGTATATACGATATGAAAGAATGTTAAAAACTTTGATTCCAATATAAAATAGATGTTTGATCTGATGTGATGCAATGTTCTTAATCGATTGGTAACATTTTCCTAACTGTGGCACAAGCATTATTAAAGATTTCACAATTTTATCTTCGCATATACCGAAATTCGCGTATGTCGATTACGTTTTTCGACAATTATCATATGAAAACGCGTATTTAAACATAGTAAAAACGTTATGTTCTTGTTATATTCTTTATTCTGCATCGATGGAATATAAAATCAATGAAATTGAACGAGATTTCAAGTTTTCGTTTTTCGACGATACGCTTATATAAGCGAAAAATCGTATATACGATATGAAAGAATGTTAAAAACTTTGATTCCAAAATAAAATAGATGTTTGATCTTATGTAATGCAAAGTTCTGAATCAATTGGTAACATTTTCCTAACTGTGGCACAAGTATTATTAAAGATTTCACGATTTTATCTTCGCATATACCGAAACTCGCAAATGTCGATTACGTTTTTCGACAATTATCATATGAAAACGCGTATTTAAACATAGTAAAAACGTTATATTCTTGTTATATTCTTTATTCTGCATCGATGGAATATAAAATCAATGAAATTGAACGAGATTTCAAGTTTTCGTTTTTCGACGATACGCTTATATAAGCGAAAAATCGTATATACGATATGAAAGAATGTTAAAAACTTTGATTCCAAAATAAAATAGATGTTTGATCTTATGTAATGCAATGTTCTGAATCGATTGGTAACATTTTCCTAACTGTGGCACAAGTATTATTAAAGATTTCACGATTTTTTCTTCGCATATACCGAAACTCGCGTATGTCGATTACGTTTTTCGACTATTATCATATTAAAACGCGTATTTAAACATAGTAAAAACGTTATATTCTTGTTATATTCTTTATCCTGCATCGATGGAATATAAAATCAATAAAATTGAACGAGATTTCAACTTTTCGTTTTTCGACGATACGCGTATATGAGCGAAAAATCGTATATACGATATGACAGACTGTTAAAAACTTTGATTCCAAAATAAAATAGATGTATGATCTTATGAAATGCAATGTTCTGAATCGATTGGTAACATTTTCCTAACTGTGGCACAAGTATTATTAAAGATTTCACGATTTCATCTTCGCATATACCGAAATTCGCGTATGTCGATTACGTTTTTCTACAATTATCATATGAAAACGCGTATTCAAACATAGTACAAACGTTATATTCTTGTTATATTCTTTATTTTGCATCGATGGAATATAAAATCAATGAAATTGAACGAGATTTCAAGTTTTCGATTTTCGATGATACGCGTATATGAGCGAAAAATCGTATATACGATATGAAAGAATGTTAAAAACTTTGATTCCAATATAAAATAGATGTTTGATCTTATGAAATGCAATGTTCTGAATCGATTGGTAACATTTTCCTAAGTGTGGCACAAGTATTATTAAAGATTTCACGATTTTATCTTCGCATATACCGAAACTCGCAAATGTCGATTACGTTTTTCGACAATTATCATATGAAAACGCGTATTTAAACATAGTAAAAACGTTATGTTCTTGTTATATTCTTTATTCTGCATCGATGGAATATAAAATCAATGAAATTGAACGAGATTTCAAGTTTTCGTTTTTCGACGATACGCTTATATAAGCGAAAAATCGTATATACGATATGAAAGAATGTTAAAAACTTTGATTCCAAAATAAAATAGATGTTTGATCTTATGTAATGCAATGTTCTGAATCGATTGGTAACATTTTCCTAACTGTGGCACAAGTATTATTAAAGATTTCACGATTTTATCTTCGCATATACCGAAACTCGCAAATGTCGATTACGTTTTTCGACAATTATCATATGAAAACGCGTATTTAAACATAGTAAAAACGTTATATTCTTGTTATATTCTTTATTCTGCATCGAGAGAATGTAAAATCAATGAAATTGAACGAGATTTCAAGTTTTCGTTTTTCGACGATACGCTTATATGAGCGAAAAATCGTATATACGATATGAAAGAATGTTAAAAACTTTGATTACAATATAAAATAGATGTTTGATCTTATGAAATGCAATGTTCTGAATCGATTGGTAACATTTTTCTAACTGTGGCACAAGTATTATTAAAGATTTCACGATTTTATCTTCGCATATACCGAAACTCGCGTATGTCGATTACGTTTTTCGACAATTATCATATGAAAACGCGTATTTAAACATAGTAAAAACGTTATATTCTTGTTATATTCTTTATTTTGCATCGACGGAATATAAAATCAATGAAATTGAACGAGATTTCAAGTTTTCGATTTTCGATGATACGCGTATATGAGCGAAAAATCGTATATACGATATGAAAGAATGTTAAAAACTTTGATTCCAATATAAAATAGATGTTTGATCTTATGAAATGCAATGTTCTTAATCGATTGGTAACATTTTCCTAACTGTGGCACAAGCATTATTAAAGATTTCACAATTTTATCTTCGCATATACCGAAATTCGCGTATGTCGATTACGTTTTTCGACAATTATCATATGAAAACGCGTATTTAAACATAGTAAAAACGTTATGTTCTTGTTATATTCTTTATTCTGCATCGATGGAATATAAAATCAATGAAATTGAACGAGATTTCAAGTTTTCGTTTTTCGACGATACGCTTATATAAGCGAAAAATCGTATATACGATATGAAAGAATGTTAAAAACTTTGATTCCAAAATAAAATAGATGTTTGATCTTATGTAATGCAAAGTTCTGAATCAATTGGTAACATTTTCCTAACTGTGGCACAAGTATTATTAAAGATTTCACGATTTCATCTTCGCATATACCGAAACTCGCGTATGTCGATTACGTTTTTCTACAATTATCATATGAAAACGCGTATTTAAACATAGTACAAACGTTATATTCTTGTTATATTCTTTATTTTGCATCGATGGAATATAAAATCAATGAAATTGAACGAGATTTCAAGTTTTCGATTTTCGATGATACGCGTATATGAGCGAAAAATCGTATATACGATATGAAAGAATGTTAAAAACTTTGATTCCAATATAAAATAGATGTTTGATCTTATGAAATGCAATGTTCTGAATCGATTGGTAACATTTTCCTAAGTGTGGCACAAGTATTATTAAAGATTTCACGATTTTATCTTCGCATATACCGAAACTCGCAAATGTCGATTACGTTTTTCGACAATTATCATATGAAAACGCGTATTTAAACATAGTAAAAACGTTATGTTCTTGTTATATTCTTTATTCTGCATCGATGGAATATAAAATCAATGAAATTGAACGAGATTTCAAGTTTTCGTTTTTCGACGATACGCTTATATGAGCGAAAAATCGTATATACGATATGAAAGAATGTTAAAAACTTTGATTCCAAAATAAAATAGATGTTTGATCTTATGTAATGCAATGTTCTGAATCGATTGGTAACATTTTCCTAACTGTGGCACAAGTATTATTAAAGATTTCACGATTTTATCTTCGCATATACCGAAACTCGCAAATGTCGATTACGTTTTTCGACAATTATCATATGAAAACGCGTATTTAAACATAGTAAAAACGTTATATTCTTGTTATATTCTTTATTCTGCATCGAGAGAATGTAAAATCAATGAAATTGAACGAGATTTCAAGTTTTCGTTTTTCGACGATACGCTTATATGAGCGAAAAATCGTATATACGATATGAAAGAATGTTAAAAACTTTGATTACAATATAAAATAGATGTTTGATCTTATGAAATGCAATGTTCTGAATCGATTGGTAACATTTTTCTAACTGTGGCACAAGTATTATTAAAGATTTCACGATTTTATCTTCGCATATACCGAAACTCGCGTAAGTCGATTACGTTTTTCGACAATTATCATATGAAAACGCGTATTTAAACATAGTAAAAACGTTATATTCTTGTTATATTCTTTATTCTGCATCGATGGAATATAAAATCAATGAAATTGAACGAGATTTCAAGTTTTCGATTTTCGATGATACGCGTATATGAGCGAAAAATCGTATATACGATATGAAAGAATGTTAAAAACTTTGATTCCAATATAAAATAGATGTTTGATCTTATGAAATGCAATGTTCTGAATCGATTGGTAACATTTTCCTAAGTGTGGCACAAGTATTATAAAAGATTTCACGATTTTATCTTCGCATATACCGAAACTCGCGTATGTCGATTACGTTTTTCGACAATTATCATATGAAAACGCGTATTTAAACATAGTAAAAACGTTATATTCTTGTTATATTCTTTATTTTGCATCGATGGAATATAAAATCAACGAAATTGAACGAGATTTCGAGTTTTCGATTTTCGACGATACGCGTATATGAGCGAAAAATCGTATGTACGATATGAAAGAATGTTAAAAACTTTGATTCCAATATAAAATAGATGTTTGATCTTATGAAATGCAATGTTCTGAATCGATCGGTAACATTTTCCTAACTGTGGCACAAGTATTATTAAAGATTTCACGATTTTATATTCGCATATACCGAAATTCGCGTATGTCGGTTACGTTTTTCGACAATTATCATATGAAAACGCGTATTTACACAAGGTAAAAACGTTATATTCTTGGTATATTCTTTATTCTGCATCGTTAGAATATAAAATCAATGAAATTGAACGAGATTTCAACTTTTCGTCTTTCGACGATACGCGTATATGAGCGAAAAATCGTATATACGATATGAAGACTGTTAAAAACTTTGATTCCAAAATAAAAAAGATGTTCGATCTTATGAAATGCAATGTTCTGAATCGATTGGTAACATTTTCCTAACTGTGGCACAAGTATTATTAAAGATTTCATGATTTTATCTTCGCAGATACCGAAATTCGCGTATGTCGATTACGTTTTTCGACAATTATCATATGAAAACGCGTATTTAAACATAGTAAAAACGTTATATTCTTGTTATATTCTTTATTCTGCATCGATAGAATATAAAATCAATGAAATTGAACGAGATTTCAACTTTTCGTTTTTCGACGATACGCGTATATGAGCGAAAAATCGTATATACGATATGAAGACTGTTAAAAACTTTGATTCCAAAATAAATTAGATGTTTGATCTTATGTAATGCAATGTTCTGAATCGATTGGTAACATTTTCCTAACTGTGGCACAAGTATTATTAAAGATTTCACGATTTTATCTTCGCATATACCGAAACTCGCGTATGTCGATTACGTTTTTCCATAATTATCATATGAAAACGCGTATTTAAACATAGTAAAAACGTTATATTCTTGTTATATTCTTTCTTCTGCATCGATGGAATGGAAAATCAATGATATTGAACGAGATTTCAAGTTTTTGTTTTTCGACGATACGCGTATATGAGCGAAAAATCGTATATACGATATGAAAGAATGTTAAACACGTTGATTCGAAAATAAAATAGATGTTTGATCTTATGAAATTCAATGTTCTGAATCGTGTCGTAACATTTTCCTAACTGTGGCACAAGTATTATTAAAGATTTCAAGATTATATCTTCGCATATACCGAAATTCGCGTATGTCGATTGCGTTTTTCGACAATTATCATATGAAAACGCGTCTTTAAACATAGTAAAAACGTTATATTCTTGTTATATTCTTTATTCTGCATCGATGGAATATAAAATCAATGAAATTGAACGAGATTTCAACTTTTCGTTTTTCGACGATACGCGTATATGAGCGAAAAATCGTATATACGATATGAAAGAATGTTAAAAACTTTGATTCCAATATAAAATAGATGTTTGATCTTATAAAATGCAATGTTCTGACTCGATTGGTAACATTTTCCAAACAGTGGCACAAGTATTATTAAAGATTTCACGATTTTATCTTCGCATATATCGAAATTCGCGTATGTCGATTACGTTTTTCGACAATTATCATATGAAAACGCGTATTTAAACATAGTAAAAACGTTATATTCTTGTTATATTCTTTATTCTGCATCGATAGAATATAAAATCAATGATATTGAACGAGATTTCAAGTTTTCGTTTTTCGTCGATACGCGTATATGAGCGAAAAATCGTATATACGATATGAAAGAATGTTAAAAACTATGATTCTAATATAAAATGGATGTTTGATCTTATGAAATGCAAAGTTCTGAATCGATTGGTAACATTTTCCTAACTGTGGCACAAGTATTATTAAAGATTTCACGATTATATCTTCGCATATACCGAAATTCGCGTATGTCGATTGCGTTTTTCGACAATTATCATATGAAAACGCGTCTTTAAACATAGTAAAAACGTTATATTCTTGTTATATTCTTTATTCTGCATCGATGGAATATAAAATCCATGAAATTGAACGAGATTTCAACTTTTCGTTTTTCGACGATACGCGTATATGAGCGAAAAATCGTATATACAATATGAAAGAATGTTAAAAACTTTGATTCCAATATAAAATAGATGTTTGATCTTATGAAATGCAATGTTCTGACTCGATTGGTAACATTTTCCTAACTGTGGCACAAGTATTATTAAAGATTTCAAGATTTTATCTTCGCATATACCGAAACTCGCGTATGTCGATTAAGTTTTTCGACAATTATCATTTGAAAACGCGTATTTAAACATAGTAAAAACGTTATATTCTTGTTATATTCTTTATTGTGCATCGTTAGAATATAAAATCAATGAAATTGAACGAGATTTCAACTTATCGTTTTTCGACGATACGCGTATATGAGCGAAAAATCGTACATACGATATGAAGACTGTTAAAAACTTTGATTCCAAAATAAAATAGATGTTTGATCTTATGAAATGCAATGTTCTGAATCGATTGGTAACATTTTCCTAACTGTGGCACAAGTATTATTAAAGATTTCACGATTTTATATTCGCATATACCGAAATTCGCGTATGTCGGTTACGTTTTTCGACAATTATCATATGAAAACGCGTATTTAAACATAGTAAAAACGTTATGTTCTTGTTATATTCTTTATTCTGCATCGATGGAATATAAAATCAATGAAATTGAACGAGATTTCAAGTTTTCGTTTTTCGACGATACGCTTATATAAGCGAAAAATCGTATATACGATATGAAAGAATGTTAAAAACTTTGATTCCAAAATAAAATAGATGTTTGATCTTATGTAATGCAAAGTTCTGAATCAATTGGTAACATTTTCCTAACTGTGGCACAAGTATTATTAAAGATTTCACGATTTTATCTTCGCATATACCGAAACTCGCAAATGTCGATTACGTTTTTCGACAATTATCATATGAAAACGCGTATTTAAACATAGTAAAAACGTTATATTCTTGTTATATTCTTTATTCTGCATCGATGGAATATAAAATCAATGAAATTGAACGAGATTTCAAGTTTTCGTTTTTCGACGATACGCTTATATAAGCGAAAAATCGTATATACGATATGAAAGAATGTTAAAAACTTTGATTCCAAAATAAAATAGATGTTTGATCTTATGTAATGCAATGTTCTGAATTGATTGGTAACATTTTTCTAACTGTGGCACAAGTATTATTAAAGATTTCACGATTTTATCTTCGCATATACCGAAACTCGCGTATGTCGATTACGTTTTACGATAATTATCATATTAAAACGCGTATTTAAACATAGTAAAAACGTTATATTCTTGTTATATTCTTTATCCTGCATCGATGGAATATAAAATCAATAAAATTGAACGAGATTTCAACTTTTCGTTTTTCGACGATACGCGTATATGAGCGAAAAATCGTATATACGATATGACAGACTGTTAAAAACTTTGATTCCAAAATAAAATAGATGTATGATCTTATGAAATGCAATGTTCTGAATCGATTGGTAACATTTTCCTAACTGTGGCACAAGTATTATTAAAGATTTCACGATTTCATCTTCGCATATACCGAAATTCGCGTATGTCGATTACGTTTTTCTACAATTATCATATGAAAACGCGTATTTAAACATAGTACAAACGTTATATTCTTGTTATATTCTTTATTTTGCATCGATGGAATATAAAATCAATGAAATTGAACGAGATTTCAAGTTTTCGATTTTCGATGATACGCGTATATGAGCGAAAAATCGTATATACGATATGAAAGAATGTTAAAAACTTTGATTCCAATATAAAATAGATGTTTGATCTTATGAAATGCAATGTTCTGAATCGATTGGTAACATTTTCCTAAGTGTGGCACAAGTATTATTAAAGATTTCACGATTTTATCTTCGCATATACCGAAACTCGCAAATGTCGATTACGTTTTTCGACAATTATCATATGAAAACGCGTATTTAAACATAGTAAAAACGTTATGTTCTTGTTATATTCTTTATTCTGCATCGATGGAATATAAAATCAATGAAATTGAACGAGATTTCAAGTTTTCGTTTTTCGACGATACGCTTATATAAGCGAAAAATCGTATATACGATATGAAAGAATGTTAAAAACTTTGATTCCAAAATAAAATAGATGTTTGATCTTATGTAATGCAATGTTCTGAATCGATTGGTAACATTTTCCTAACTGTGGCACAAGTATTATTAAAGATTTCACGATTTTATCTTCGCATATACCGAAACTCGCAAATGTCGATTACGTTTTTCGACAATTATCATATGAAAACGCGTATTTAAACATAGTAAAAACGTTATATTCTTGTTATATTCTTTATTCTGCATCGAGAGAATGTAAAATCAATGAAATTGAACGAGATTTCAAGTTTTCGTTTTTCGACGATACGCTTATATGAGCGAAAAATCGTATATACGATATGAAAGAATGTTAAAAACTTTGATTACAATATAAAATAGATGTTTGATCTTATGAAATGCAATGTTCTGAATCGATTGGTAACATTTTTCTAACTGTGGCACAAGTATTATTAAAGATTTCACGATTTTATCTTCGCATATACCGAAACTCGCGTATGTCGATTACGTTTTTCGACAATTATCATATGAAAACGCGTATTTAAACATAGTAAAAACGTTATATTCTTGTTATATTCTTTATTCTGCATCGATGGAATATAAAATCAATGAAATTGAACGAGATTTCAAGTTTTCGATTTTCGATGATACGCGTATATGAGCGAAAAATCGTATATACGATATGAAAGAATGTTAAAAACTTTGATTCCAATATAAAATAGATGTTTGATCTTATGAAATGCAATGTTCTGAATCGATTGGTAACATTTTCCTAAGTGTGGCACAAGTATTATAAAAGATTTCACGATTTTATCTTCGCATATACCGAAACTCGCGTATGTCGATTACGTTTTTCGACAATTATCATATGAAAACGCGTATTTAAACATAGTAAAAACGTTATATTCTTGTTATATTCTTTATTTTGCATCGATGGAATATAAAATCAACGAAATTGAACGAGATTTCGAGTTTTCGATTTTCGACGATACGCGTATATGAGCGAAAAATCGTATGTACGATATGAAAGAATGTTAAAAACTTTGATTCCAATATAAAATAGATGTTTGATCTTATGAAATGCAATGTTCTGAATCGATCGGTAACATTTTCCTAACTGTGGCACAAGTATTATTAAAGATTTCACGATTTTATATTCGCATATACCGAAATTCGCGTATGTCGGTTACGTTTTTCGACAATTATCATATGAAAACGCGTATTTACAAAAGGTAAAAACGTTATATTCTTGGTATATTCTTTATTCTGCATCGTTAGAATATAAAATCAATGAAATTGAACGAGATTTCAACTTTTCGTCTTTCGACGATACGCGTATATGAGCGAAAAATCGTATATACGATATGAAGACTGTTAAAAACTTTGATTCCAAAATAAAAAAGATGTTCGATCTTATGAAATGCAATGTTCTGAATCGATTGGTAACATTTTCCTAACTGTGGCACAAGTATTATTAAAGATTTCATGATTTTATCTTCGCAGATACCGAAATTCGCGTATGTCGATTACGTTTTTCGACAATTATCATATGAAAACGCGTATTTAAACATAGTAAAAACGTTATATTCTTGTTATATTCTTTATTCTGCATCGATAGAATATAAAATCAATGAAATTGAACGAGATTTCAACTTTTCGTTTTTCGACGATACGCGTATATGAGCGAAAAATCGTATATACGATATGAAGAATGTTAAAAACTTTGATTCCAAAATAAATTAGATGTTTGATCTTATGTAATGCAATGTTCTGAATCGATTGGTAACATTTTCCTAACTGTGGCACAAGTATTATTAAAGATTTCACGATTTTATCTTCGCATATACCGAAACTCGCGTATGTCGATTACGTTTTTCCATAATTATCATATGAAAACGCGTATTTAAACATAGTAAAAACGTTATATTCTTGTTATATTCTTTCTTCTGCATCGATGGAATGGAAAATCAATGATATTGAACGAGATTTCAAGTTTTTGTTTTTCGACGATACGCGTATATGAGCGAAAAATCGTATATACGATATGAAAGAATGTTAAAAACTTTGATTCCAAAATAAAATAGATGTTTGATCTTATGAAATGCAATGTTCTGAATCGTTTGGTAACATTTTCCTAACTGTGGCACAAGTATTATTAAAGATTTCAAGATTATATCTTCGCATATACCGAAATTCGCGTATGTCGATTGCGTTTTTCGACAATTATCATATGAAAACGCGTCTTTAAACATAGTAAAAACGTTATATTCTTGTTATATTCTTTATTCTGCATCGATGGAATATAAAATCAATGAAATTGAACGAGATTTCAACTTTTCGTTTTTCGACGATACGCGTATATGAGCGAAAAATCGTATATACGATATGAAAGAATGTTAAAAACTTTGATTCCAATATAAAATAGATGTTTGATCTTATAAAATGCAATGTTCTGACTCGATTGGTAACATTTTCCAAACTGTGGCACAAGTATTATTAAAGATTTCACGATTTAATCTTCGCATATATCGAAATTCGCGTATGTCGATTACGTTTTTCGACAATTATCATATGAAAACGCGTATTTAAACATAGTAAAAACGTTATATTCTTGTTATATTCTTTATTCTGCATCGATGGAATATAAAATCAATGAAATTGAACGAGATTTCAACTTTTCGTTTTTCGACGATACGCGTATATGAGCGAAAAATCGTATATACAATATGAAAGAATGTTAAAAACTTTGATTCCAATATAAAATAGATGTTTGATCTTATGAAATGCAATGTTCTGACTCGATTGGTAACATTTTCCTAACTGTGGCACAAGTATTATTAAAGATTTCAAGATTTTATCTTCGCATATACCGAAACTCGCGTATGTCGATTAAGTTTTTCGACAATTATCATTTGAAAACGCGTAT
The DNA here is from genome assembly GCF_910589235.1 of Vespa crabro. Classification (NCBI taxonomy): domain Eukaryota; kingdom Metazoa; phylum Arthropoda; class Insecta; order Hymenoptera; family Vespidae; genus Vespa; species Vespa crabro. The sequence continues at coordinate 10,627,290 of NC_060961.1, forward strand.
TTAAACATAGTAAAAACGTTATATTCTTGTTATATTCTTTATTGTGCATCGTTAGAATATAAAATCAATGAAATTGAACGAGATTTCAACTTATCGTTTTTCGACGATACGCGTATATGAGCGAAAAATCGTACATACGATATGAAGACTGTTAAAAACTTTGATTCCAAAATAAAATAGATGTTTGATCTTATGAAATGCAATGTTCTGAATCGATTGGTAACATTTTCCTAACTGTGGCACAAGTATTATTAAAGATTTCACGATTTTATATTCGCATATACCGAAATTCGCGTATGTCGGTTACGTTTTTCGACAATTATCATATGAAAACGCGTATTTACACAAGGTAAAAACGTTATATTCTTGGTATATTCTTTATTCTGCATCGTTAGAATATAAAATCAATGAAATTGAACGAGATTTCAACTTTTCGTCTTTCGACGATACGCGTATATGAGCGAAAAATCGTATATACGATATGAAGACTGTTAAAAACTTTGATTCCAAAATAAAAAAGATGTTCGATCTTATGAAATGCAATGTTCTGAATCGATTGGAAACATTTTCCTACCTGTGGCACAAGTATTATTAAAGATTTCATGATTTTATCTTCGCAGATACCGAAATTCGCGTATGTCGATTACGTTTTTCGACAATTATCATATGAAAACGCGTATTTAAACATAGTAAAAACGTTATATTCTTGTTATATTCTTTATTCTGCATCGATAGAATATAAAATCAATGAAATTGAACGAGATTTCAACTTTTCGTTTTTCGACGATACGCGTATATGAGCGAAAAATCGTATATACGATATGAAGACTGTTAAAAACTTTGATTCCAAAATAAAATAGATGTTTGATCTTATGTAATGCAATGTTCTGAATCGATTGGTAACATTTTCCTAACTGTGGCACAAGTATTATTAAAGATTTCACGATTTTATCTTCGCATATACCGAAACTCGCGTATGTCGATTACGTTTTTCCACAATTATCACATGAAAACGCGTATTTAAACATAGTAAAAACGTTATATTCTTGTTATATTCTTTCTTCAGCATCGATGGAATGTAAAACCAATGATATTGAACGAGATTTCAAGTTTTTGTTTTTCGACGATACGCGTATATGAGCGAAAAATCGTATATACGATATGAAAGAATGTTAAAAACTTTGATTCCAAAATAAAATAGATGTTTGATATTATGAAATGCAATGTTCTGAATCGTTTGGTAACATTTTCCTAACTGTGGCACAAGTATTATTAAAGATTTCACGATTTTATCTTCGCATATACCGAAATTCGCGTATGTCGATTGCGTTTTTCGACAATTATCATATGAAAACGCGTCTTTAAACATAGTAAAAACGTTATATTCTTGTTATATTCTTTATTCTGCATCGATGGAATATAAAATCAATGAAATTGAACGAGATTTCAACTTTTCGTTTTTCGACGATACGCGTATATGAGCGAAAAATCGTATATACGATATGAAAGAATGTTAAAAACTTTGATTCCAATATAAAATAGATGTTTGATCTTATGAAATGCAATGTTCTGACTCGATTGGTAACATTTTCCAAACTGTGGCACAAGTATTATTAAAGATTTCACGATTTTATCTTCGCATATATCGAAATTCGCGTATGTCGATTACGTTTTTCGACAATTATCATATGAAAACGCGTATTTAAACATAGTAAAAACGTTATATTCTTGTTATATTCTTTATTCTGCATCGATAGAATATAAAATCAATGAAATTGAACGAGATTTCAAGTTTTCGTTTTTCGTCGATACGCGTATATGAGCGAAAAATCGTATATACGATATGAAAGAATGTTAAAAACTATGATTCCAATATAAAATAGATGTTTGATCTTATGAAATGCAATGTTCTGAATCGATTGGTAACGTTTTCCTAACTGTGGCACAAGTATTATTGAAGATTTCACGATTTTATCTTCGCATATACCGAAACTCGCTTATGTCGATTACGTTTTTCGACAATTATCATTTGAAAACGCGTATTTAAACATACTAAAAACATTATATTCTTGTTATATTCTTTATTCTGCATCGTTAGAATATAAAATCAATGATATTGAACGAGATTTCAACTTTTCGTCTTTCGACGATACGCGTATATGAGCGAAAAATCGTATATACGATATGAAGACTGTTAAAAACTTTGATACCAAAATAAAATAGATGTTTGATCTTATGAAATGCAATGTTCTGAATCGTTTGGTAACATTTTCCTAACTATGGCACAAGTATTATTAAAGATTTCACGATTTTATCTTCGCATATACCGAAATTCGCGTATGTCAATTGCGTTTTTCGACAATTATCATATGAAAACGCGTCTTTAAACATAGTAAAAACGTTATATTCTTGTTATATTCTTTATTCTGCATCGATGGAATATAAAATCAATGAAATTGAACGAGATTTCAACTTTTCGTTTTTCGACGATACGCGTATATGAGCGAAAAATCGTATATACGATATGAAAGAATGTTAAAAACTTTGATTCCAATATAAAATAGATGTTTGATCTTATGAAATGCAATGTTCTGACTCGATTGGTAACATTTTCCAAACTGTGGTACAAGTATTATTAAAGATTTCACGATTTCATCTTCGCATATATCGAAATTCGCGTATGTCGATTACGTTTTTCGACAATTATCATATGAAAACGCGTATTTAAACATAGTAAAAACTTTATATTCTTGTTATATTCTTTATTCTGCATTGATGGAATATAAAATCAATGAAATTGAACGAGATTTCAAGTTTTCGTTTTTCGACGATACGTTTATATGAGCGAAAAATCGTATATACGATATGAAAGAATGTTAAAAACTTTGATTACAATATAAAATAGATGTTTGATCTTATGCAATGCAATGTTCTGAATCGATTGGTAACATTCTTCTAACTGTGGCACAAGTATTATTAAAGATTTCACGATTTTATCTGCGCATATACCGAAACTCGCGTATGTCAATTGCGTTTTTCGACAATTATCATATGAAAACGCGTATTTAAACTTAGTAAAAACGTTATATTCTTGTTATATTCTTTATTCTGCATCGATGGAATATAAAATCAATGAAATTGAACGAGATTTCAAGTTTTCGTTTTTCGACGATACGCGTATATGAGCGAAAAATCGTATATACGATATGAAGACTGTTAAAAACTTTGATTCCAAAATAAAATAGATGTTTGATCTTATGTAATGCAATGTTCTGAATCGATTGGTAACATTTTCCTAACTGTGGCACAAGTATTATTAAAGATTTCACGATTTTATCTTCGCATATACCGAAACTCGCGTATGTCGATTACGTTTTTCCACAATTATCACATGAAAACGCGTATTTAAACATAGTAAAAACGTTATATTCTTGTTATATTCTTTCTTCAGCATCGATGGAATGTAAAACCAATGATATTGAACGAGATTTCAAGTTTTTGTTTTTCGACGATACGCGTATATGAGCGAAAAATCGTATATACGATATGAAAGAATGTTAAAAACTTTGATTCCAAAATAAAATAGATGTTTGATATTATGAAATGCAATGTTCTGAATCGTTTGGTAACATTTTCCTAACTGTGGCACAAGTATTATTAAAGATTTCATGATTTTATCTTCGCATATACCGAAATTCGCGTATGTCGATTGCGTTTTTCGACAATTATCATATGAAAACGCGTATTTAAACATAGTAAAAACGTTATATTCTTGTTATATTCTTTATTCTGCATCGATAGAATATAAAATCAATGAAATTGAACGAGATTTCAACTTTTCGTTTTTCGACGATACGCGTATATGAGCGAAAAATCGTATATTCGATATGAAGACTGTTAAAAACTTTGATTCCAAAATAAAATAGATGTTTGATCTTATGTAATGCAATGTTCTGAATCGATTGGTAACATTTTCCTAACTGTGGCACAAGTATTATTAAAGATTTCACGATTTTATCTTCGCATATACCGAAACTCGCGTATGTCGATTACGTTTTTCCACAATTATCATATGAAAACGCGTATTTAAACATAGTAAAAACGTTATATTCTTGTTATATTCTTTCTTCTGCATCGATGGAATGTAAAATCAATGATTTTGAACGAGATTTCAAGTTTTTGTTTTTCGACGATACGCGTATATGAGCGAAAAATCGTATATACGATATGAAAGAATGTTAAAAACTTTGATTCCAAAATAAAATAGATGTTTGATCTTATGAAATGCAATGTTCTGAATCGTTTGGTAACATTTTCCTAACTGTGGCACAAGTATTATTAAAGATTTCACGATTTTATCTTCGCATATACCGAAATTCGCGTATGTCGATTGCGTTTTTCGACAATTATCATATGAAAACGCGTCTTTAAACATAGTAAAAACGTTATATTCTTGTTATATTCTTTATTCTGCATCGATGGAATATAAAATCAATGAAATTGAACGAGATTTCAACTTTTCGTTTTTCGACGATACGCGTATATGAGCGAAAAATCGTATATACGATATGAAAGAATGTTAAAAACTTTGATTCCAATATAAAATAGATGTTTGATCTTATGAAATGCAATGTTCTGACTCGATTGGTAACATTTTCCAAACTGTGGCACAAGTATTATTAAAGATTTCACGATTTTATCTTCGCATATATCGAAATTCGCGTATGTCGATTACGTTTTTCGACAATTATCATATGAAAACGCGTATTTAAACATAGTAAAAACGTTATATTCTTGTTATATTCTTTATTCTGCATCGATAGAATATAAAATCAATGAAATTGAACGAGATTTCAAGTTTTCGTTTTTCGTCGATACGCGTATATGAGCGAAAAATCGTATATACGATATGAAAGAATGTTAAAAACTATGATTCCAATATAAAGTAGATGTTTGATCTTATGAAATGCAATGTTCTGAATCGATTGGTAACGTTTTCCTAACTGTGGCACAAGTATTATTGAAGATTTCACGATTTTATCTTCGCATATACCGAAACTCGCTTATGTCGATTACGTTTTTCGACAATTATCATTTGAAAACGCGTATTTAAACATACTAAAAACATTATATTCTTGTTATATTCTTTATTCTGCATCGTTAGAATATAAAATCAATGAAATTGAACGAGATTTCAACTTTTCGTCTTTCGACGATACGCGTATATGAGCGAAAAATCGTATATACGATATGAAGACTGTTAAAAACTTTGATACCAAAATAAAATAGATGTTTGATCTTATGAAATGCAATGTTCTGAATCGTTTGGTAACATTTTCCTAACTATGGCACAAGTATTATTAAAGATTTCACGATTTTATCTTCGCATATACCGAAATTCGCGTATGTCAATTGCGTTTTTCGACAATTATCATATGAAAACGCGTCTTTAAACATAGTAAAAACGTTATATTCTTGTTATATTCTTTATTCTGCATCGATGGAATATAAAATCAATGAAATTGAACGAGATTTCAACTTTTCGTTTTTCGACGATACGCGTATATGAGCGAAAAATCGTATATACGATATGAAAGAATGTTAAAAACTTTGATTCCAATATAAAATAGATGTTTGATCTTATGAAATGCAATGTTCTGACTCGATTGGTAACATTTTCCAAACTGTGGCACAAGTATTATTAAAGATTTCACGATTTCATCTTCGCATATATCGAAATTCGCGTATGTCGATTACGTTTTTCGACAATTATCATATGAAAACGCGTATTTAAACATAGTAAAAACTTTATATTCTTGTTATATTCTTTATTCTGCATTGATGGAATATAAAATCAATGAAATTGAACGAGATTTCAAGTTTTCGTTTTTCGACGATACGTTTATATGAGCGAAAAATCGTATATACGATATGAAAGAATGTTAAAAACTTTGATTACAATATAAAATAGATGTTTGATCTTATGCAATGCAATGTTCTGAATCGATTGGTAACATTCTTCTAACTGTGGCACAAGTATTATTAAAGATTTCACGATTTTATCTGCGCATATACCGAAACTCGCGTATGTCAATTGCGTTTTTCGACAATTATCATATGAAAACGCGTATTTAAACTTAGTAAAAACGTTATATTCTTGTTATATTCTTTATTCTGCATCGATGGAATATAAAATCAATGAAATTGAACGAGATTTCAAGTTTTCGTTTTTCGACGATACGCGTATATGAGCGAAAAATCGTATATACGATATGAAAGAATGTTAAAAACTTTGATTCCAATATAAAATAGATGTTTGATCTTATGAAATGCAATGTTCTGAATCGATTGGTAACATTTTCCTAACTGTGGCACAAGTATTATTAAAGATTTCACGATTTTATCTTCGCATATACCGAAATTCGCGTATGTCGATTGCGTTTTTCGACAATTATCATATGAAAACGCGTATTTAAAAATAGTAAAAACGTTATATTCTTGTTATATTCTTTATTCTGCATCGATAGAATGTAAAATCAATGAAATTGAACAAGATTTCAAGTTTTCGTTTTTCGACGATACGCGTATATGATCGAAAAATCGTATATACGATATGAAAGAACGTTAAAAACTTTGATTCCAATATAAAATAGATGTTTGATCTTATGAAATGGAATGTCATGAATCGATTGGTAAAATTTTCCTAACTGTGGCACAAGTATTATTAAAGATTTCACGATTTTATCTTCGCATATACCGAAATTCGCGGAAGTCGACTACGTTTTTCGACAATTATCATATGAAAACGCGTATTTAAACAAAGTAAAAACGTTATATTCTTGTTATATTCTTTATTCTGCATCGTTAGAATATAAAATCAATGAAATTGAACGATATTTCAACTTTTCGTTTTTCGACGATACGCGTATATGTGCGAAAAATCGTATATACGATATGAAGACTGTTAAAAACTTTGATTCCAAAATAAAATAGATGTTTGATCTTATGAAATGCAATGTTCTGACTCGATTGGTAACATTTTCCTAACTGTGCCACAAGTATTATTAAAGATTTCACGATTTTATCTCCGCATATATCGAAATTCGCGTATGTCGATTACGTTTTTCGACAATTATCATATGAAAACGCGTATTTAAACATAGTAAAAACGTTATGTTCTTGTTATATTCTTTATTCTGCATCGATGGAATATAAAATCAATGAAATTGAACGAGATTTCAAGTTTTCGTTTTTCGACGATACGCTTATATAAGCGAAAAATCGTATATACGTTATGAAAGAATGTTAAAAACTTTGATTCCAAAATAAAATAGATGTTTGATCTTATGTAATGCAATGTTCTGAATCGATTGGTAACATTTTCCTAACTGTGGCACAAGTATTATTAAAGATTTCACGATTTTATCTTCGCATATACCGAAACTCGCAAATGTCGATTACGTTTTTCGACAATTATCATATGAAAACGCGTATTTAAACATAGTAAAAACGTTATATTCTTGTTATATTCTTTATTCTGCATCGAGAGAATGTAAAATCAATGAAATTGAACGAGATTTCAAGTTTTCGTTTTTCGACGATACGCTTATATGAGCGAAAAATCGTATATACGATATGAAAGAATGTTAAAAACTTTGATTACAATATAAAATAGATGTTTGATCTTATGAAATGCAATGTTCTGAATCGATTGGTAACATTTTTCTAACTGTGGCACAAGTATTATTAAAGATTTCACGATTTTATCTTCGCATATACCGAAACTCGCGTATGTCGATTACGTTTTTCGACAATTATCATATGAAAACGCGTATTTAAACATAGTAAAAACGTTATATTCTTGTTATATTCTTTATTCTGCATCGATGGAATATAAAATCAATGAAATTGAACGAGATTTCAAGTTTTCGATTTTCGATGATACGCGTATATGAGCGAAAAATCGTATATACGATATGAAAGAATGTTAAAAACTTTGATTCCAATATAAAATAGATGTTTGATCTTATGAAATGCAATGTTCTTAATCGATTGGTAACATTTTCCTAACTGTGGCACAAGCATTATTAAAGATTTCACAATTTTATCTTCGCATATACCGAAATTCGCGTATGTCGATTACGTTTTTCGACAATTATCATATGAAAACGCGTATTTAAACATAGTAAAAACGTTATGTTCTTGTTATATTCTTTATTCTGCATCGATGGAATATAAAATCAATGAAATTGAACGAGATTTCAAGTTTTCGTTTTTCGACGATACGCTTATATAAGCGAAAAATCGTATATACGTTATGAAAGAATGTTAAAAACTTTGATTCCAAAATAAAATAGATGTTTGATCTTATGTAATGCAATGTTCTGAATCGATTGGTAACATTTTCCTAACTGTGGCACAAGTATTATTAAAGATTTCACGATTTTATCTTCGCATATACCGAAACTCGCAAATGTCGATTACGTTTTTCGACAATTATCATATGAAAACGCGTATTTAAACATAGTAAAAACGTTATATTCTTGTTATATTCTTTATTCTGCATCGATAGAATGTAAAATCAATGAAATTGAACGAGATTTCAAGTTTTCGTTTTTCGACGATACGCGTATATGAGCGAAAAATCGTATATACGATATGAAAGAATGTTAAAAACTTTGATTACAATATAAAATAGATGTTTGATCTTATGAAATGCAATGTTCTGAATCGATTGGTAACATTTTTCTAACTGTGGCACAAGTATTATTAAAGATTTCACGATTTTATCTTCGCATATACCGAAACTCGCGTATGTCGATTACGTTTTTCGACAATTATCATATGAAAACGCGTATTTAAACATAGTAAAAACGTTATATTCTTGTTATATTCTTTATTCTGCATCGATGGAATATAAAATCAATGAAATTGAACGAGATTTCAAGTTTTCGATTTTCGATGATACGCGTATATGAGCGAAAAATCGTATATACGATATGAAAGAATGTTAAAAACTTTGATTCCAATATAAAATAGATGTTTGATCTTATGAAATGCAATGTTCTTAATCGATTGGTAACATTTTCCTAACTGTGGCACAAGCATTATTAAAGATTTCACAATTTTATCTTCGCATATACCGAAATTCGCGTATGTCGATTACGTTTTTCGACAATTATCATATGAAAACGCGTATTTAAACATAGTAAAAACGTTATATTCTTGTTATATTCTTTATTTTGCATCGATGGAATATAAAATCAACGAAATTGAACGAGATTTCGAGTTTTCGATTTTCGACGATACGCGTATATGAGCGAAAAATCGTATGTACGATATGAAAGAATGTTAAAAACTTTGATTCCAATATAAAATAGATGTTTGATCTTATGAAATGCAATGTTCTGAATCGATTGGTAACATTCTCCTAACTGTGGCACAAGTATTATTAAAGATTTCACGATTTTATCTTCGCATATACCGAAACTCGCGTATGTCGATTAAGTTTTTCGACAATTATCATATGAAAACGCGTATTTAAACATAGTAAAAACGTTATATTCTTGTTATATTCTTTATTCTGCATCGATGGAATATAAAATCAATGAAATTGAACGAGATTTCAAGTTTTCGTTTTTCGACGATACGCGTATATGAGCGAAAAATCGTATGTACGATATGAAAGAACGTTAAAAACTTTGATTCCAATATAAAATAGATGTTTGATCTTATGTAATGCAATGTTCTGAATCGATTGGTAACATTTTCCTAACTGTGGCACAAGTATTATTAAAGATTTCACGATTTTATCTTCGCATATACCGAAACTCGCAAATGTCGATTACGTTTTTCGACAATTATCATATGAAAACGCGTATTTAAACATAGTAAAAATGTTATATTCTTGTTATATTCTTTATTCTGCATCGATGGAATATAAAATCAATGAAATTGAACGAGATTTCAAGTTTTCGTTTTTCGACGATACGCTTATATAAGCGAAAAATCGTATATACGATATGAAAGAATGTTAAAAACTTTGATTCCAAAATAAAATAGATGTTTGATCTTATGTAATGCAATGTTCTGAATCGATTGGTAACATTTTCCTAACTGTGGCACAAGTATTATTAAAGATTTCAGGATTTTATCTTCGCATATACCGAAACTCGCGTATGTCGATTACGTTTTCCGACAATCATCATATGAAAACGCGTAATTAAACATAGTAAAAACGTTATATTCTTGTTATATTCTTTGTTCTGCATCGATAGAATATAAAATCAATGAAATTGAACGGGATATCAAGTTTTCGTTTTTCGACGATACGCGTATATGAGCGAAAAATCGTATATACGATATGAAAGAATGTTAAAAACTTTGATTCCAATATAAAATAGATGTTTGATCTTATGAAATGCAATGTTCTGAATCGATTGGTAACATTTTCCTAACTGTGGCACAAGTATTATTAAAGATTTCACGATTTTATCTTCGCATATACCGAAATTCGCGTATGTCGATTGCGTTTTTCGACAATTATCATATGAAAACGCGTATTTAAAAATAGTAAAAACGTTATATTCTTGTTATATTCTTTATTCTGCATCGATAGAATGTAAAATCAATGAAATTGAACAAGATTTCAAGTTTTCGTTTTTCGACGATACGCGTATATGATCGAAAAATCGTATATACGATATGAAAGAACGTTAAAAACTTTGATTCCAATATAAAATAGATGTTTGATCTTATGAAATGGAATGTCATGAATCGATTGGTAAAATTTTCCTAACTGTGGCACAAGTATTATTAAAGATTTCACGATTTTATCTTCGCATATACCGAAATTCGCGTATGTCGATTACGTTTTTCGACAATTATCATATGAAAACGCGTATTTAAACTTAGTAAAAACGTTATATTCTTGTTATATTCTTTATTCTGCATCGATGGAATATAAAATCAATGAAATTGAACGAGATTTCAAGTTTTCGTTTTTCGACGATACGCGTATATGAGCGAAAAATCGTATGTACGATATGAAAGAACGTTAAAAACTTTGATTCCAATATAAAATAGATGTTTGATCTTATGAAATGGAATGTCATGAATCGATTGGTAAAATTTTCCTAACTGTGGCACAAGTATTATTAAAGATTTCACGATTTTATCTTCGCATATTCCGAAATTCGCGGTTGTCGACTACGTTTTTCGACAATTATCATATGAAAACGCGTATTTAAACAAAGTAAAAACGTTATATTCTTGTTATATTCTTTATTCTGCATCGTTAGAATATAAAATCAATGAAATTGAACGATATTTCAACTTTTCGTTTTTCGACGATACGCGTATATGTGCGAAAAATCGTATATACGATATGAAGACTGTTAAAAACTTTGATTCCAAAATAAAATAGATGTTTGATCTTATGAAATTCAATGTTCTGAATCGATTGGTAACATTTTCCTATCTGTGGCACAAGTATTATTAAAGATTTCACGATTTCATCTTCGCATAATCCGAAATTCGCGTATGTCGATTACGTTTTTGGACAATTATCATATGAAAACGCGTATTTAAACATAGTAAAAACGTTATATTCTTGTTATATTCTTTATTCTGCATCGATGGAATATAAAATCAATGAAATTGAACGAGATTTCAACTTTTCGTTTTTCGACGATACGCGTATATGAGCGAAAAATCGTATGTACGATATGAAAGAACGTTAAAAACTTTGATTCCAATATAAAATAGATGTTTGATCTTATGAAATGCAATGTTCTGAATCGTTTGGTAACATTTTCCTAACTGTGGCACAAGTATTATTAAAGATTTCACGATTTTATCTTCGCATATACCGAAATTCGCGTATGTCGATTGGGTTTTTCGACAATTATCATATGAAAACGCGTATTTAGAAATAGTAAAAACGTTATATTCTTGTTATATTCTTTATTCTGCATCGAGAGAATGTAAAATCAATGAAATTGAACGAGATTTCAAGTTTTCGTTTTTCGACGATACGCTTATATGAGCGAAAAATCGTATATACGATATGAAAGAATGTTAAAAACTTTGATTACAATATAAAATAGATGTTTGATCTTATGAAATGCAATGTTCTGAATCGATTGGTAACATTTTTCTAACTGTGGCACAAGTATTATTAAAGATTTCACGATTTTATCTGCGCATATACCGAAATTAGCGTATGTCGATTACGTTTTTCGACAATTATCATATGAAAACGCGTATTTAAACATAGTAAAAACGTTATATTCTTGTTATATTCTATATTTTGCATCGATGGAATATAAAATCAATGAAATTGAACGAGATTTCAAGTTTTCGATTTTCGATGATACGCGTATATGAGCGAAAAATCGTATATACGATATGAAAGAATGTTAAAAACTTTGATTCCAATATAAAATAGATGTTTGATCTTATGAAATGCAATGTTCTTAATCGATTGGTAACATTTTCCTAACTGTGGCACAAGCATTATTAAAGATTTCACAATTTTATCTTCGCATATACCGAAATTCGCGTATGTCGATTACGTTTTTCGACAATTATCATATGAAAACGCGTATTTAAACATAGTAAAAACGTTATGTTCTTGTTATATTCTTTATTCTGCATCGATGGAATATAAAATCAATGAAATTGAACGAGATTTCAAGTTTTCGTTTTTCGACGATACGCTTATATAAGCGAAAAATCGTATATACGATATGAAAGAATGTTAAAAACTTTGATTCCAAAATAAAATAGATGTTTGATCTTATGTAATGCAATGTACTGAATCGATTGGTAACATTTTCCTAACTGTGGCACAAGTATTATTAAAGATTTCACGATTTTATCTTCGCATATACCGAAACTCGCAAATGTCGATTACGTTTTTCGACAATTATCATATGAAAACGCGTATTTAAACATAGTAAAAACGTTATATTCTTGTTATATTCTTTATTCTGCATCGAGAGAATGTAAAATCAATGAAATTGAACGAGATTTCAAGTTTTCGTTTTTCGACGATACGCTTATATGAGCGAAAAATCGTATATACGATATGAAAGAATGTTAAAAACTTTGATTACAATATAAAATAGATGTTTGATCTTATGAAATGCAATGTTCTGAATCGATTGGTAACATTTTTCTAACTGTGACACAAGTATTATTAAAGATTTCACGATTTTATCTTCGCATATACCGAAACTCGCGTATGTCGATTACGTTTTTCGACAATTATCATATGAAAACGCGTATTTAAACATAGTAAAAACGTTATATTCTTGTTATATTCTTTATTCTGCATCGATGGAATATAAAATCAATGAAATTGAATGAGATTTCAACTTTTCGTTTTTCGACGATACGCGTATATGAGCGAAAAATCGTATATACGATATGAAAGACTGTTAAAATCTATGATTCCAAAATAAAATAGATGTTTGAACTTATGAAATGCAATGTTCTGAATTGATTGGTAACATTTTTCTAACTGTGGCACAAGTATTATTAAAGATTTCACGATTTTATCTTCGCATATACCGAAACTCATGTATGTCGATTACGTTTTTCGATAATTATCATATGAAAACGCGTATTTAAACATAGTAAAAACGTTATATTCTTGTTATATTCTTTATTTTGCATCGATGGAATATAAAATCAACGAAATTGAACGAGATTTCGAGTTTTCGATTTTCGACGATACGCGTATATGAGCGAAAAATCGTATGTACGATATGAAAGAATGTTAAAAACTTTGATTCCAATATAAAATAGATGTTTGATCTTATGAAATGCAATGTTCTGAATCGATCGGTAACATTTTCCTAACTGTGGCACAAGTATTATTAAAGATTTCACGATTTCATCTTCGCATATATCGAAATTCGCGTATGTCGATTACGTTTTTCGACAATTATCATATGAAAACGCGTATTTAAACATAGTAAAAACGTTATATTCTTGTTATATTCTTTATTCTGCATCGATGGAATATAAAATCAATGAAATTGAACGAGATTTCAACTTTTTGTTTTTCGACGATACGCGTATATGCGCGAAAAATCGTATATACGATTTGAAAGACTGTTAAAAACTTTGATTCCAAAATAAAATAGATGTTTGATCTTATGTAATGCAATGTTCTGAATCGATTGGTAACATTTTCCTAACTGTGGCACAAGTATTATTAAAGATTTCACGATTTTATCTTCGCATATACCGAAATTTGCGTGTGTCGATTACGTTTTTCGACAATTATCATATGAAAACGCGTATTTAAACATAGTAAAAACGTTATATTCTTGTTATATTCTTTATTCTGCATCGATGGAAAATAAAATCAATGAAATTGAACGAGATTTCAACTTTTCGTTTTTCGACGATACGCGTATATGATCGAAAAATCGTATATACGATATGAAAGACTGTTAAAAACTTTGATTCCAAAATAAAATAGATGTTTGATCTTATGAAATGCAATGTTCTGATTCGATTGGTAACATTCTCCTAACTGTGGCACAAGTATTATTAAAGATTTCACGATTTTATCTTCGCATATACCGAAACTCGCGTATGTCGATTAAGTTTTTCGACAATTATCATATGAAAACGCGTATTTAAACATAGTAAAAACGTTATATTCTTTATATATTCTTTATTCTGCATCGATGGAATATAAAATCAATGAAATTGAACGAGATTTCAACTTTTCGTTTTTCGACGATACGCGTATATGAGCGAAAAATCGTATATACGATATGAAAGACTGTTAAAAACTTTGATTCCAAAATAAAATAGATGTTTGATCTTATGTAATGCAATGTTCTGAATCGATTGGTAACATTTTCCTAACTGTGGCACAAGTATTATTAAAGATTTCACGATTTTATCTTCGGATATACCGAAACTCGCGTATGTCGATTAAGTTTTTCGACAATTATCATATGAAAACGCGTATTTAAACATAGTAAAAACGTTATATTCTTGTTATATTCTTTATTCTGCATCGATAGAATATAAAATCAATGAAATTGAACGAGATTTCAAGTTTTCGTTTTTCGACGATACGCGTATATGAGCGAAAAATCGTATATACGATATGAAAGAATGTTAAAAACTTTGATTCCAATATAAAATAGATGTTTGATCTTATGTAATGCAATGTTCTGAATCGATTGGTAACATTTTCCTAACTGTGGCACAAGTATTATTAAAGATTTCACGATTTTATCTTCGCATATACCGAAACTCGCAAATGTCGATTACGTTTTTCGACAATTATCATATGAAAACGCGTATTTAAACATAGTAAAAACGTTATATTCTTGTTATATTCTTTATTCTGCATCGATGGAATATAAAATCAATGAAATTGAACGAGATTTCAAGTTTTCGTTTTTCGACGATACGCTTATATAAGCGAAAAATCGTATATACGATATGAAAGAATGTTAAAAACTTTGATTCCAAAATAAAATAGATGTTTGATCTTATGTAATGCAATGTTCTGAATCGATTGGTAACATTTTCCTAACTGTGGCACAAGTATTATTAAAGATTTCACGATTTTATCTTCTCATATACCGAAACTCGCGTATGTCGATTACGTTTTTCGACAATTATCATATGAAAACGCGTATTTAAACATAGTAAAAACGTTATATTCTTGTTATATTCTTTATTCTGCAACGATGGAATATAAAATCAATGAAATTGAATGAGATTTCAACTTTTCGTTTTTCGACGATACGCGTATATGAGCAAAAATCGTATATACGATATGAAAGACTGTTAAAATCTATGATTCCAAAATAAAATAGATGTTTGATCTTATGAAATGCAATGTTCTGAATTGATTGGTAACATTTTTCTAACTGTGGCACAAGTATTATTAAAGATTTCACGATTTCATCTTCGCATATACCGAAACTCTTGTATGTCGATTACGTTTTTCGATAATTATCATATTAAAACGCGTATTTAAACATAGTAAAAACGTTATATTCTTGTTATATTCTTTATCCTTCATCGATGGAATATAAAATCAATAAAATTGAACGAGATTTCAACTTTTCGTTTTTCGACGATTCGCGTATATGAGCGAAAAATGGTATATACGATATGAAGACTGTTAAAAACTTTGATTCCAAAATAAAATAGATGATTGATCTTATGAAATGCAATGTTCTGAATCGATTGGTAACATTTTCCTAACTGTGGCACAAGTATTATTAAAGATTTCACGATTTTATCTTCGCATATACCGAAATTTGCGTGTGTCGATTACGTTTTTCGACAATTATCATATGAAAACGCGTATTTAAACATAGTAAAAACGTTATATTCTTGTTATATTCTTTATTCTGCATCGATGGAAAATAAAATCAATGAAATTGAACGAGATTTCAACTTTTCGTTTTTCGACGATACGCGTATATGATCGAAAAATCGTATATACGATATGAAAGACTGTTAAAAACTTTGATTCCAAAATAAAATAGATGTTTGATCTTATGAAATGCAATGTTCTGAATCGATTGGTAACATTCTCCTAACTGTGGCACAAGTATTATTAAAGATTTCACGATTTTATCTTCGCATATACCGAAACTCGCGTATGTCGATTAAGTTTTTCGACAATTATCATATGAAAACGCGTATTTAAACATAGTAAAAACGTTATATTCTTTATATATTCTTTATTCTGCATCGATGGAATATAAAATCAATGAAATTGAACGAGATTTCAACTTTTCGTTTTTCGACGATACGCGTATATGAGCGAAAAATCGTATATACGATATGAAAGACTGTTAAAAACTTTGATTCCAAAATAAAATAGATGTTTGATCTTATGTAATGCAATGTTCTGAATCGATTGGTAACATTTTCCTAACTGTGGCACAAGTATTATTAAAGATTTCACGATTTTATCTTCGGATATACCGAAACTCGCGTATGTCGATTAAGTTTTTCGACAATTATCATATGAAAACGCGTATTTAAACATAGTAAAAACGTTATATTCTTGTTATATTCTTTATTCTGCATCGATAGAATATAAAATCAATGAAATTGAACGAGATTTCAAGTTTTCGTTTTTCGACGATACGCGTATATGAGCGAAAAATCGTATATACGATATGAAAGAATGTTAAAAACTTTGATTCCAATATAAAATAGATGTTTGATCTTATGTAATGCAATGTTCTGAATCGATTGGTAACATTTTCCTAACTGTGGCACAAGTATTATTAAAGATTTCACGATTTTATCTTCGCATATACCGAAACTCGCAAATGTCGATTACGTTTTTCGACAATTATCATATGAAAACGCGTATTTAAACATAGTAAAAACGTTATATTCTTGTTATATTCTTTATTCTGCAACGATGGAATATAAAATCAATGAAATTGAATGAGATTTCAACTTTTCGTTTTTCGACGATACGCGTATATGAGCAAAAATCGTATATACGATATGAAAGACTGTTAAAATCTATGATTCCAAAATAAAATAGATGTTTGATCTTATGAAATGCAATGTTCTGAATTGATTGGTAACATTTTTCTAACTGTGGCACAAGTATTATTAAAGATTTCACGATTTCATCTTCGCATATACCGAAACTCTTGTATGTCGATTACGTTTTTCGATAATTATCATATTAAAACGCGTATTTAAACATAGTAAAAACGTTATATTCTTGTTATATTCTTTATCCTTCATCGATGGAATATAAAATCAATAAAATTGAACGAGATTTCAACTTTTCGTTTTTCGACGATTCGCGTATATGGGCGAAAAATGGTATATACGATATGAAAGACTGTTAAAAACTTTGATTCCAAAATAAAATAGATGTTTGATCTTATGTAATGCAATGTTCTGAATCGATTGGTAACATTTTCCTAACTGTGGCACAAGTATTATTAAAGATTTCACGATTTCATCTTCGCATATATCGAAATTCGCGTATGTCGATAACGTTTTTCGACAATTATCATATGAAAACGCGTATTTAAACATAGTAAAAACTTTATATTCTTGTTATATTCTTTATTCTGCATTGATGGAATATAAAATCAATGAAATTGAACGAGATTTCAAGTTTTCGTTTTTCGACGATACGTTTATATGAGCGAAAAATCGTATATACGATATGAAAGAATGTTAAAAACTTTGATTACAATATAAAATAGATGTTTGATCTTATGCAATGCAATGTTCTGAATCGATTGGTAACATTTTTCTAACTGTGGCACAAGTATTATTAAAGATTTCACGATTTTATCTGCGCATATACCGAAACTCGCGTATGTCGATTACGTTTTTCGACAATTATCATATGAAAACGCGTATTTACACATAGGAAAAACGTTATATTCTTCTTATATTCTTTATTTTGCATGGATGGAATATAAAATCAATGAAATTGAACGAGATTTCAAGTTTTCGATTTTCGATGATACGCGTATATGATCGAAAAATCGTATATACGATATGAAAGAATGTTCAAAACTTTGTTTCCAATATAAAATAGATGTTTGATCTTATGAAATGCAATGTTCTGAATCGATTGGTAACATTTTCCTAACTGTGGCACAAGTATTATTAAAGATTTCACGATTTTATCTTCGCATATACCGAAATTCGCGTATGTCGATTACGTTTTTCGACAATTATCATATGAAAACGCGTATTTAAACTTAGTAAAAACGTTATATTCTTGTTATATTCTTTATTCTGCATCGATGGAATATAAAATCAATGAAATTGAACGAGATTTCAAGTTTTCGTTTTACGACGATACGCGTATATGAGCGAAAAATCGTATGTACGATATGAAAGAATGTTAAAAACTTTGATTCCAATATAAAATAGATGTTTGATCTTATGAAATGCAATGTTCTAAATCGATTGGTAACATTTTCCTAACTGTGGCACAAGTATTATTAAAGATTTCAGGATTTTATCTTCGCATATACCGAAACTCGCGTATGTCGATTACGTTTTCCGACAATCATCATATGAAAACGCGTATTTAAACATAGTAAAAACGTTATATTCTTGTTATATTCTTTGTGCTGCATCGATAGAATATAAAATCAATGAAATTGAACGGGATATCAAGTTTTCGTTTTTCGACGATACGCGTATTTGAGCGAAAAATCGTATATACGATATGAAAGAATGTTAAAAACTTTGATTCCAATATAAAATATATGTTTGATCTTATGAAATGCAATGTTCTGAATCGATTGGTAACATTTTCCTAACTGTGGCACAAGTATTATTAAAGATTTCACGATTTTATCTTCGCATATACCGAAACTCGCGTATGTCGATTACGTTTTTCGACAATTATCATTTGAAAACGCGTATTTAAACATAGTAAAAACGTTATATTCTTGTTATATTCTTTATTGTGCATCGTTAGAATATAAAATCAATGAAATTGAACGAGATTTCAACTTATCGTTTTTCGACGATACGCGTATATGAGCGAAAAATCGTACATACGATATGAAGACTGTTAAAAACTTTGATTCCAAAATAAAATAGATGTTTGATCTTATGAAGTGGAATGTTCTGAATCGATTGGTAACATTTTCCTAACTGTGGCACAAGTATTATTAAAGATTTCACAATTTTATATTCTCATATACCGAAATTCGCGTATGTCGCTTACGTTTTTCGACAATTATCATATGAAAACGCGTATTTACACAAGGTAAAAACGTTATATTCTTGGTATATTCTTTATTCTGCATCGATGGAATATAAAATCAATGAAATTGTACGAGATTTCAACTTTTCGTTTTTCGACGATACGCGTATATGAGCGAAAAATCGTATATACGATATGAAAGAATGTTAAAAACTTTGATTCCAATATAAAATAGATGTTTGATCTTATGAAATGCAATGTTCTGACTCGATTGGTAACATTTTCCTAACTGTGCCACAAGTATTATTAAAGATTTCACGATTTTATCTCCGCATATATCGAAATTCGCGTATGTCGATTACGTTTTTCGACAATTATCATATGAAAACGCGTATTTAAACATAGTAAAAACGTTATATTCTTGTTATATTCTTTATTTTGCATCGATGGAATATAAAATCAATGAAATTGAACAAGATTTCAAGTTTTCGATTTTCGACGATACGCGTATATGATCGATAAATCGTATATACGATATGAAAGAATGTTAAAAACTTTGATTACAATATAAAATAGATGTTTGATCTTATGAAATGCAATGTTCTGGATTGATTGGTAATATTTCTAACTGTGGCACAAGTATTATTAAAGATTTCACGATTTTATCTGCGCATATACCGAAATTAGCGTATGTCGATTACGTTTTTCGACAATTATCATATGAAAACGCATATTTAAACATAGTAAAAACGTTATATTCTTGTTATATTCTTTATTCTGCATCGATGGTATATAAAATCAATGAAATTGAACTAGATTTCAAGTTTTCGTTTTTCGACGATACGCGTATATGAGCGAAAAATCGTATGTACGATATGAAAGAACGTTTAAAACTTTGATTCCAATATAAAATAGATGTTTGATCTTATGAAATGCAATGTTCTGAATCGTTTGGTAACAATTTCCTAACTGTGGCACAAGTATTATTAAAGATTTCACGATTTTATCTTCGCATATACCGAAATTCGCGTATGTCGATTGCGTTTTTCGACAATTATCATATGAAAACGCGTATTTAAAAATAGTAAAAACGTTATATTCTTGTTATATTCTTTATTCTGCATCGAGAGAATGTAAAATCAATGAAATTGAACGAGATTTCAAGTTTTCGTTTTTCGACGATACGCTTATATGAGCGAAAAATCGTATATAGGATATGAAAGAATGTTAAAAACTTTGATTACAATATAAAATAGATGTTTGATCTTATGAAATGCAATGCTCTGAATCGATTGGTAACATTTTTCTAACTGTGGCACAAGTATTATTAAAGATTTCACGATTATATCTGCGCATATACCGAAATTAGCGTATGTCGATTACGTTTTTCGACAATTATCATATGAAAACGCGTATTTAAACATAGTAAAAACGTTATATTCTTGTTATATTCTTTATTTTGCATCGATGGAATATAAAATCAATGAAATTGAACGAGATTTCAAGTTTTCGATTTTCGATGATACGCGTATATGAGCGAAAAATCGTATATACGATATGAAAGAATGTTAAAAACTTTGATTCCAATATAAAATAGATGTTTGATCTTATGAAATGCAATGTTCTTAATCGATTGGTAACATTTTCCTAACTGTGGCACAAGCATTATTAAAGATTTCACAATTTTATCTTCGCATATACCGAAATTCGCGTATGTCGATTACGTTTTTCGACAATTATCATATGAAAACGCGTATTTAAACATAGTAAAAACGTTATGTTCTTGTTATATTCTTTATTCTGCATCGATGGAATATAAAATCAATGAAATTGAACGAGATTTCAAGTTTTCGTTTTTCGACGATACGCTTATATAAGCGAAAAATCGTATATACGATATGAAAGAATGTTAAAAACTTTGATTCCAAAATAAAATAGATGTTTGATCTTATGTAATGTAATGTTCTGAATCGATTGGTAACATTTTCCTAACTGTGGCACAAGTATTATTAAAGATTTCACGATTTTATCTTCGCATATACCGAAACTCGCAAATGTCGATTACGTTTTTCGACAATTATCATATGAAAACGCGTATTTAAACATAGTAAAAACGTTATATTCTTGTTATATTCTTTATTCTGCATCGATGGAATATAAAATCAATGAAATTGAACGAGATTTCAAGTTTTGGTTTTTCGACGATACGCTTATATAAGCGAAAAATCGTATATACGATATGAAAGAATGTTAAAAACTTTGATTCCAAAATAAAATAGATGTTTGATCTTATGTAATGCAATGTTCTGAATCGATTGGTAACATTTTCCTAACTGTGGCACAAGTATTATTAAAGATTTCACGATTTTATCTTCGCATATACCGAAACTCGCGTATGTCGATTACGTTTTTCGACAATTATCATATGAAAACGCGTATTTAAACATAGTAAAAACGTTATATTCTTGTTATATTCTTTATTCTGCATCGATGGAATATAAAATCAATGAAATTGAATGAGATTTCAACTTTTCGTTTTTCGACGATACGCGTATATGAGCGAAAAATCGTATATACGATATGAAAGACTGTTAAAATCTATGATTCCAAAATAAAATAGATGTTTGATCTTATGAAATGCAATGTTCTGAATGGATTGGTAACATTTTTCTAACTGTGGCACAAGTATTATTAAAGATTTCATGATTTTATCTTCGCATATACCGAAACTCGCGTATGTCGATTACGTTTTTCGATAATTATCATATTAAAACGCGTATTTAAACATAGTAAAAACGTTATATTCTTGTTATATTCTTTATCCTGCATCGATGGAATATAAAATCAATAAAATTGAACGAGATTTCAACTTTTCGTTTTTCGACGATACGCGTATATGAGCGAAAAATCGTATATACGATATGACAGACTGTTAAAAACTTTGATTCCAAAATAAAATAGATGTTTGATCTTATGTAATGCAATGTTCTGAATCGATTGGTAACATTTTCCTAACTGTGGCACAAGTATTATTAAAGATTTCACGATTTCATCTTCGCATATACCGAAACTCGCGTATGTCGATTAGGTTTTTCTACAATTATCATATGAAAACGCGTATTTAAACATAGTACAAACGTTATATTCTTGTTATATTGTTTATTTTGCATCGATGGAATATAAAATCAATGAAATTGAACGAGATTTCTAGTTTTCGATTTTCGATGATACGCGTATATGAGCGAAAAATCGTATATACGATATGAAAGAATGTTAAAAACTTTGATTCCAATATAAAATAGATGTTTGATCTTATGAAATGCAATGTTCTGAATCGATTGGTAACATTTTCCTAAGTGTGGTACAAGTATTATTAAAGATTTCACGATTTTATCTTCGCATATACCGAAACTCGCGTTAGTCGATTACGTTTTTCGACAATTATCATATGAAAACGCGTATTTAAACATAGTAAAAACGTTATATTCTTGTTATATTCTTTATTTTGCATCGATGGAATATAAAATCAACGAAACTGAACGAGATTTCGAGTTTTCGATTTTCGAGGATACGCGTATATGAGCGAAAAATCGTATGTACGATATGAAAGAATGTTAAAAACTTTGATTCCAATATAAAATAGATGTTTGATCTTATGAAATGCAATGTTCTGAATCGATCGGTAACATTTTCCTAACTGTGGCACAAGTATTATTAAAGATTTCACGATTTCATCTTCGCATATATCGAAATTCGCGTATGTCGATTACGTTTTTCGACAATTATCATATGAAAACGCGTATTTAAACATAGTAAAAACGTTATATTCTTGTTATATTCTTTATTCTGCATCGATGGAATATAAAATCAATGAAATTGAACGAGATTTCAACTTTTTGTTTTTCGACGATACGCGTATATGCGCGAAAAATCGTATATACGATATGAAAGACTGTTAAAAACTTTGATTCCAAAATAAAATAGATGTTTGATCTTATGTAATTCAATGTTCTGAATCGATTGGTAACATTTTCCTAACTGTGGCACAAGTATTATTAAAGATTTCACGATTTTATCTTCGCATATACCGAAATTTGCGTATGTCGATTATGTTTTTCGACAATTATCATATGAAAACGCGTATTTAAACATAGTAAAAACGTTATATTCTTGTTATATTCTTTATTCTGCATCGATGGAAAATAAAATCAATGAAATTGAACGAGATTTCAACTTTTGGTTTTTCGACGATACGCGTATATGATCGAAAAATCGTATATACGATATGAAAGACTGTTCAAAACTTTGATTCCAAAATAAAATAGATGTTTGATCTTATGAAATGCAATGTTCTGAATCGATTGGTAACATTCTCCTAACTGTGGCACAAGTATTATTAAAGATTTCACGATTTTATCTTCGCATATACCGAAACTCGCGTATGACGATTAAGTATTTCGACAATTATCATATGAAAACGCATATTTAAACATAGTAAAAACGTTATATTCTTGTTATATTCTTTATTCTGCATAGATGGAATATAAAATCAATGAAATTGAACGAGATTTCAACTTTTCGTTTTTCGACGATACGCGTATATGAGCGAAAAATCGTATATACGATATGAAAGACTGTTAAAAACTTTGATTCCAAAATAAAATAGATGTTTGATCTTATGTAATGCAATGTTCTGAATCGATTGGTAACATTTTCCTAACTGTGGCACAAGTATTATTAAAGATTTCACGATTTTATCTTCGCATATACCGAAACTCGCGTATGTCGATTAAGTTTTTCGACAATTATCATATGAAAACGCGTATTTAAACATAGTAAAAACGTTATATTCTTGTTATATTCTTTATTCTGCATCGATAGAATATAAAATCAATGAAATTGAACGAGATTTAAAGTTTTCGTTTTTCGACGATACGCGTATATGAGCGAAAAATCGTATATACGGTATGAAAGAATGTTAAAAACTTTGATTCCAATATAAAATAGATGTTTGATCATATGTAATGCAATGTTCTGAATCGATTGGTAACATTTTCCTAACTGTGGCACAAGTATTATTAAAGATTTCACGATTTTATCTTCGCATATACCGAAACTCGTAAATGTCGATTACGTTTTTCGACAATTATCATATGAAAACGCGTATTTAAACATAGTAAAAACGTTATATTCTTGTTATATTCTTTATTCTGCATCGATGGAATATAAAATCAATGAAATTGAACGAGATTTCAAGTTTTCGTTTTTCGACGATACGCTTATATAAGCGAAAAATCGTATATACGATATGAAAGAATGTTAAAAACTTTGATTCCAAAATAAATTAGATGTTTGATCTTATGTAATGCAATGTTCTGAATCGATTGGTAACATTTTCCTAACTGTGGCACAAGTATTATTAAAGATTTCACGATTTTATCTTCGCATATACCGAAACTCGCGTATGTCGATTACGTTTTTCGACAATTATCATATGAAAACGCGTATTTTAACATAGTAAAAACGTTATATTCTTGTTATATTCTTTATTCTGCATCGATGGAATATAAAATCAATGAAATTGAATGAGATTTCAACTTTTCGTTTTTCGACGATACGCGTATATGAGCGAAAAATCGTATATACGATATGAAAGACTGTTAAAATCTATGATTCCAAAATAAAATAGATGTTTGATCTTATGAAATGCAATGTTCTGAATTGATTGGTAACATTTTTCTAACTGTGGCACAAGTATTATTAAAGATTTCACGATTTCATCTTCGCATATACCGAAACTCGCGTATGTCTATTACGTTTTTCGATAATTATCATAATTAAAACGCGTATTTAAACATAGTAAAAACGTTATATTCTTGTTATATTCTTTATCCTGCATCGATGGAATATAAAATCAATAAAATTGAACGAGATTTCAACTTTTCGTTTTTCGACGATACGCGTATATGAGCGAAAAATCGTATATACGATATGAAAGACTGTTAAAAACTTTGATTCCAAAATAAAATAGATGTTTGATCTTATGTAATGCAATGTTCTGAATTGATTGGTAACATTTTCCTAACTGTGGCACAAGTATTATTAAAGATTTCACAATTTCATCTTCGCATATACCGAAATTCGCGTATGTCGATTACGTTTTTCTACAATTATCATATGAAAACGCGTATTTAAACATAGTAAAAACGTTATATTCTTGTTATATTCTTTATTCTGCATCGATGGAATATAAAATCAATGAAATTGAATGAGATTTCAACTTTTCGTTTTTCGACGATACGCGTATATGAGCGAAAAATCGTATATACGATATGAAAGACTGTTAAAATCTATGATTCCAAAATAAAATAGATGTTTGATCTTATGAAATGCAATGTTCTGAATTGATTGGTAACATTTTCCTAACTGTGGCACAAGTATTATTAAAGATTTCACGATTTTATCTTCGCATATACCGAAACTCGCGTATGTCGATTACGTTTTTCGATAATTATCATATTAAAACGCGTATTTAAACATAGTAAAAACGTTATATTCTTGTTATATTCTTTATCCTGCATCGATGGAATATAAAATCAATAAAATTGAACGAGATTTCAACTTTTCGTTTTTCGACGATACGCGTATATGAGCGAAAAATCGTATATACGATATGAAAGAATGTTAAAAACTTTGATTCCAATATAAAATAGATGTTTGATCTTATGTAATGCAATGTTCTGAATCGATTGGTAACATTTTCCTAACTGTGGCACAAGTATTATTTAAGATTTCACGATTTTATCTTCGCATATACCGAAACTCGCGTATGTCGATTACGTTTTTCGACAATTATCATATGAAAACGCGTATTTAAACATAGTAAAAACGTTATATTCTTGTTATATTCTTTATTCTGCATCGATGGATTATAAAATCAATGAAATTGAACGAGATTTCAAGTTTTCGTTTTTCGACGATACGCTTATATAAGCGAAAAATCGTATATACGATATGAAAGAATGTTAAAAACTTTGATTCCAAAATAAAATAGATGTTTGATCTTATGTAATGCAATGTTCTGAATCGATTGGTAACATTTTCCTAACTGTGGCACAAGTATTATTAAAGATTTCACGATTTTATCTTCGCATATACCGAAACTCGCGTATGTCGATTACGTTTTTCGACAATTATCATATGAAAACGCGTATTTAAACATAGTAAAAACGTTATATTCTTGTTATATTCTTTATTCTGCATCGATGGAATATAAAATCAATGAAATTGAATGAGATTTCAACTTTTCGTTTTTCGACGATACGCGTATATGAGCGAAAAATCGTATATACGATATGAAAGACTGTTAAAATCTATGATTCCAAAATAAAATAGATGTTTGATCTTATGAAATGCAATGTTCTGAATTGATTGGTAACATTTTCCTAACTGTGGCACAAGTATTATTAAAGATTTCACGATTTTATCTTCGTATATACCGAAACTCGCGTATGTCGATTACGTTTTTCGATAATTATCATATTAAAACGCGTATTTAAACATAGTAAAAACGTTATATTCTTGTTATATTCTTTATCCTGCATCGATGGAATATAAAATCAATAAAATTGAACGAGATTTCAACTTTTCGTTTTTCGACGATACGCGTATATGAGCGAAAAATCGTATATACGATATGAAAGACTGTTAAAAACTTTGATTCCAAAATAAAATAGATGTTTGATCTTATGTAATGCAATGTTCTGAATCGATTGGTAACATTTTCCTAACTGTGGCACAAGTATTATTTAAGATTTCACGATTTCATCCTCGCATATACCGACACTCGCGTATGTCGATTACGTTTTTCTACAATTATCATATGAAAACGCGTATTTAAACATAGTACAAACATTATATTCTTGTTATATTCTTTATTTTGCATCGATGGAATATAAAATCAATGAAATTGAACGAGATTTCAACTTTTCGTTTTTCGACGATTCGCGTATATGCGCGAAAAATCGTATATACGATATGAAAGACTGTTAAAAACTTTGATTCCAATATAAAATAGATGTTTGATCTTATGTCATGCAATGTTCTGAATCGATTGGTAACATTTTCCTAACTGTGGCACAAGTATTATTAAAGATTTCACGATTTCATCTTCGCATATACCGAAACTCGCGTATGTCGATTAAGTATTTCGATAATTATCATATTAAAACGCGTATTTAAACATAGTAAAAACGTTATATTCTTGTTATATTCTTTATCCTGCATCGATGGAATATAAAATCAATAAAATTGAACGAGATTTCAACTTTTCGTTTTTCGACGATACGCGTATATGATCGAAAAATCGTATATACGATATGAAAGACTGTTAAAAACTTTGATTCCAAAATAAAATAGATGTTTGATCTTATGAAATGCAATGTTCTGAATCGATTGGTAACATTCTCCTAACTGTGGCACAAGTATTATTAAAGATTTCACGATTTTATCTTCGCATATACCGAAACTCGCGTATGACGATTAAGTATTTCGACAATTATCATATGAAAACGCGTATTTAAACATAGTAAAAACGTTATATTCTTGTTATATTCTTTATTCTGCATCGATGGAATATAAAATCAATAAAATTGAACGAGATTTCAACTTTTCGTTTTTCGACGATACGCGTATATGAGCGAAAAATCGTATATACGATATGAAAGAATGTTAAAAACTTTGATTCCAATATAAAATAGATGTTTGATCTTATGTAATGCAATGTTCTGAATCGATTGGTAACATTTTCCTAACTGTGGCACAAGTATTATTAAAGATTTCACGATTTTATCTTCGCATATACCGAAACTCGCGTATGTCGATTACGTTTTTCGACAATTATCATATGAAAACGCGTATTTAAACATAGTAAAAATGTTATATTCTTGTTATATTCTTTATTCTGCATCGATGGATTATAAAATCAATGAAATTGAACGAGATTTCAAGTTTTCGTTTTTCGACGATACGCTTATATAAGCGAAAAATCGTATATACGATATGAAAGAATGTTAAAAACTTTGATTCCAAAATAAAATAGATGTTTGATCTTATGTAATGCAATGTTCTGAATCGATTGGTAACATTTTCCTAACTGTGGCACAAGTATTATTAAAGATTTCACGATTTTATCTTCGCATATACCGAAACTCGCGTATGTCGATTAAGTATTTCGATAATTATCATATTAAAACGCGTATTTAAACATAGTACAAACATTATATTCTTGTTATATTCTTTATTTTGCATCGATGGAATATAAAATCAATGAAATTGAATGAGATTTCAACTTTTCGTTTTTCGACGATACGCGTATATGAGCGAAAAATCGTATATACGATATGAAAGACTGTTAAAATCTATGATTCCAAAATAAAATAGATGTTTGATCTTATGAAATGCAATGTTCTGAATTGATTGGTAACATTTTCCTAACTGTGGCACAAGTATTATTAAAGATTTCACGATTTTATCTTCGCATATACCGAAACTCGCGTATGTCGATTACGTTTTTCGATAATTATCATATTAAAACGCGTATTTAAACATAGTAAAAACGTTATATTCTTGTTATATTCTTTATCCTGCATCGATGGAATATAAAATCAATAAAATTGAACGAGATTTCAACTTTTCGTTTTTCGACGATACGCGTATATGAGCGAAAAATCGTATATACGATATGAAAGACTGTTAAAAACTTTGATTCCAAAATAAAATAGATGTTTGATCTTATGTAATGCAATGTTCTGAATCGATTGGTAACATTTTCCTAACTGTGGCACAAGTATTATTTAAGATTTCACGATTTCATCCTCGCATATACCGACACTCGCGTATGTCGATTACGTTTTTCTACAATTATCATATGAAAACGCGTATTTAAACATAGTACAAACATTATATTCTTGTTATATTCTTTATTTTGCATCGATGGAATATAAAATCAATGAAATTGAACGAGATTTCAACTTTTCGTTTTTCGACGATTCGCGTATATGCGCGAAAAATCGTATATACGATATGAAAGACTGTTAAAAACTTTGATTCCAATATAAAATAGATGTTTGATCTTATGTCATGCAATGTTCTGAATCGATTGGTAACATTTTCCTAACTGTGGCACAAGTATTATTAAAGATTTCACGATTTCATCTTCGCATATACCGAAACTCGCGTATGTCGATTAAGTATTTCGATAATTATCATATTAAAACGCGTATTTAAACATAGTAAAAACGTTATATTCTTGTTATATTCTTTATCCTGCATCGATGGAATATAAAATCAATAAAATTGAACGAGATTTCAACTTTTCGTTTTTCGACGATACGCGTATATGATCGAAAAATCGTATATACGATATGAAAGACTGTTAAAAACTTTGATTCCAAAATAAAATAGATGTTTGATCTTATGAAATGCAATGTTCTGAATCGATTGGTAACATTCTCCTAACTGTGGCACAAGTATTATTAAAGATTTCACGATTTTATCTTCGCATATACCGAAACTCGCGTATGACGATTAAGTATTTCGACAATTATCATATGAAAACGCGTATTTAAACATAGTAAAAACGTTATATTCTTGTTATATTCTTTATTCTGCATCGATGGAATATAAAATCAATAAAATTGAACGAGATTTCAACTTTTCGTTTTTCGACGATACGCGTATATGAGCGAAAAATCGTATATACGATATGAAAGAATGTTAAAAACTTTGATTCCAATATAAAATAGATGTTTGATCTTATGTAATGCAATGTTCTGAATCGATTGGTAACATTTTCCTAACTGTGGCACAAGTATTATTAAAGATTTCACGATTTTATCTTCGCATATACCGAAACTCGCGTATGTCGATTACGTTTTTCGACAATTATCATATGAAAACGCGTATTTAAACATAGTAAAAATGTTATATTCTTGTTATATTCTTTATTCTGCATCGATGGATTATAAAATCAATGAAATTGAACGAGATTTCAAGTTTTCGTTTTTCGACGATACGCTTATATAAGCGAAAAATCGTATATACGATATGAAAGAATGTTAAAAACTTTGATTCCAAAATAAAATAGATGTTTGATCTTATGTAATGCAATGTTCTGAATCGATTGGTAACATTTTCCTAACTGTGGCACAAGTATTATTAAAGATTTCACGATTTTATCTTCGCATATACCGAAACTCGCGTATGTCGATTACGTTTTTCGACAATTATCATATGAAAACGCGTATTTAAACATAGTAAAAACGTTATATTCTTGTTATATTCTTTATTCTGCATCGATGGAATATAAAATCAATGAAATTGAATGAGATTTCAACTTTTCGTTTTTCGACGATACGCGTATATGAGCGAAAAATCGTATATACGATATGAAAGACTGTTAAAATCTATGATTCCAAAATAAAATAGATGTTTGATCTTATGAAATGCAATGTTCTGAATTGATTGGTAACATTTTCCTAACTGTGGAACAAGTATTATTAAAGATTTCACGATTTTATCTTCGCATATACCGAAACTCGCGTATGTCGATTACGTTTTTCGATAATTATCATATTAAAACGCGTATTTAAACATAGTAAAAACGTTATATTCTTGTTATATTCTTTATCCTGCATCGATGGAATATAAAATCAATAAAATTGAACGAGATTTCAACTTTTCGTTTTTCGACGATACGCGTATATGAGCGAAAAATCGTATATACGATATGAAAGACTGTTAAAAACTTTGATTCCAAAATAAAATAGATGTTTGATCTTATGTAATGCAATGTTCTGAATCGATTGGTAACATTTTCCTAACTGTGGCACAAGTATTATTTAAGATTTCACGATTTCATCCTCGCATATACCGACACTCGCGTATGTCGATTACGTTTTTCTACAATTATCATATGAAAACGCGTATTTAAACATAGTACAAACATTATATTCTTGTTATATTCTTTATTTTGCATCGATGGAATATAAAATCAATGAAATTGAACGAGATTTCAACTTTTCGTTTTTCGACGATTCGCGTATATGCGCGAAAAATCGTATATACGATATGAAAGACTGTTAAAAACTTTGATTCCAATATAAAATAGATGTTTGATCTTATGTCATGCAATGTTCTGAATCGATTGGTAACATTTTCCTAACTGTGGCACAAGTATTATTAAAGATTTCACGATTTCATCTTCGCATATACCGAAACTCGCGTATGTCGATTACGTTTTTCGATAATTATCATATTAAAACGCGTATTTAAACATAGTAAAAACGTTATATTCTTGTTATATTCTTTATCCTGCATCGATGGAATATAAAATCATTAAAATTGAACGAGATTTCAACTTTTCGTTTTTCGACGATACGCGTATATGAGCGAAAAATCGTATATACGATATGAAAGACTGTTAAAAACTTTGATTCCAAAATAAAATAGATGTTTGATCTTATGTAATGCAATGTTCTGAATCGATTGGTAACATTTTCCTAACTGTGGCACAAGTATTATTTAAGATTTCACGATTTCATCCTCGCATATACCGAAACTCGCGTATGTCGATTACGTTTTTCTACAATTATCATATGAAAACGCGTATTTAAACATAGTACAAACATTATATTCTTGTTATATTCTTTATTTTGCATCGATGGAATATAAAATCAATGAAATTGAACGAGATTTCAACTTTTCGTTTTTCGACGATTCGCGTATATGCGCGAAAAATCGTATATACGATATGAAAGACTGTTAAAAACTTTGATTCCAATATAAAATAGATGTTTGATCTTATGTCATGCAATGTTCTGAATCGATTGGTAACATTTTCCTAACTGTGGCACAAGTATTATTAAAGATTTCACGATTTCATCTTCGCATATACCGAAACTCGCGTATGTCGATTACGTTTTTCTACAATTATCATATGAAAACGCGTATTTAAACATAGTACAAACGTTATATTCTTGTTATATTCTTTATTTTGCATCGATGGAATATAAAATCAATGAAATTGAACGAGATTTCAAGTTTTCGATTTTCGATAATACGCGTATATGAGCGAAAAATCGTATATACGATATGAAAGAATGTTAAAAACTTTGATTCCAATATAAAATAGTAGTTTGATCTTATGAAATGCAATGTTCTGAATCGATTGGTAACATTTTCCTAAGTGTGGCACAAGTATTATTAAAGATTTCACGATTTTATCTTCGCATATACCGAAACTCGCGTATGTCGATTACGTTTTTCGATAATTATCATATTAAAACGCGTATTTAAACATAGTAAAAACGTTATATTCTTGTTATATTCTTTATCCTGCATCGATGGAATATAAAATCAATAAAATTGAACGAGATTTCAACTTTTCGTTTTTCGACGATACGCGTATATGAGCGAAAAATCGTATATACGATATGAAAGACTGTTAAAAACTTTGATTCCAAAATAAAATAGATGTTTGATCTTATGTAATGCAATGTTCTGAATCGATTGGTAACATTTTCCTAACTGTGGCACAAGTATTATTAAAGATTTCACGATTTCATCTTCGCATATACCGAAACTCGCGTATGTCGATTACGTTTTTCTACAATTATCATATGAAAACGCGTATTTAAACATAGTACAAACGTTATATTCTTGTTATATTCTTTATTTTGCAACGATGGAATATAAAATCAATGAAATTGAACGAGATTTCAAGTTTTCGATTTTCGATGATACGCGTATATGAGCGAAAAATCGTATATACGATATGAAAGAATGTTAAAAACTTTGATTCCAATATAAAATAGATGTTTGATCTTATGAAATGCAATGTTCTGAATCGATTGGTAACATTTTCCTAAGTGTGGCACAAGTATTATTAAAGATTTCACGATTTTATCTTCGCATATACCGAAACTCGCGTATGTCGATTACGTTTTTCGACAATTATCATATGAAAACGCGTATTTAAACATAGTAAAAGCGTTATATTCTTGTTATATTCTTTATTCTGCATCGATAGAATATAAAATCAATGAAATTGAACGAGATTTCAACTTTTCGTTTTTCGACGATACGCGTATATGAGCGAAAAATCGTATATACGATATGAAAGAATGTTAAAAACTTTGATTCCAATATAAAATAGATGTTTGATCTTATGAAATGCAATGTTCTGAATCGATTGGTAACATTTTTCTAACTGTGGCACAAGTATTATTAAAGATTTCACGATTTTATCTGCGCATATACCGAAACTCGCGTATGTCGATTACGTTTTTCGACAATTATCATATGAAAACGCGTATTTAAACATAGTAGAAACGTTATATTCTTGTTATATTCTTTATTCTGCATCGATAGAATATAAAATCAATGAAATTGAACGAGATTTCAACTTTTCGTTTTTCGACGATACGCGTATATGAGCGAAAAATCGTATATACGATATGAAAGAATGTTAAAAACTTTGATTCCAAAATAAGATAGATGTTTGATCTTATGAAATGCAATGTTCTGAATCGATTGATAACATTTTCCTAACTGTGGCACAAGCATTATTAAAGATTTCACAATTTTATCTTCGCATATACCGAAATTCGCGTATGTCGATTACGTTTTTCGACAATTATCATATGAAAATGCGTATTTAAACATAGTAAAAACGTTACATTCTTGTTATATTCTTTATTCTGCATCGTTAGAATATAAAATCAATGAAATTGAACGAGATTTCAAGTTTTCGTTTTTCGACGATACGCGTATATGAGCGAAAAATCGTATATACGATATGAATGAATGTTAAAAACTTTGATTCCAATATAAAATAGATGTTTGATCTTATGAAATGCAATGTTCTGAATCGATTGGTAACATTTTCCTAACTGTGGCACAAGTATTATTAAAGATTTCACGATTTCATCTTTGCAGATACCGAAATTCACGTTTGTCGATTTCGTTTTTCGACAATTATCATATGAAAACGCGTATTTAAACATAGTAAAAACGATATATTCTTGTTATATTCTTTATTCTGCATCGATAAAATATAAAATCAATGAAATTGAACGAGATTTCAAGTTTTCGTTTTTCGACGATTCGCGTATATAAGCGAAAAATCGTATATACGATATAAAAGAATGTTAAAAACTTTGATTCCAATATAAAATAGATGTTTGTTCTTATGAAATGCAATGTTCTGAATCGATTGGTAACAATTTCTTAACTGTGGCACAAGTATTATTAAAGATTTCACGATTTTGTCTTCGCATATACCGAAATTCGCGTATGTCGATTACGTTTTTCGACAATTATCATATGAAAGCGCTTATTTAAACATAGTAAAAACGTTATATTCTTGTTATATTCTTTATTCTGCATCGATGGATTATAAAATCAATGAAATTGAACGAGATTTCAAGTTTTCGTTTTTGACGATACGCCTATATTAGCGAAAAATCGTATATACGATATG
Organism: Vespa crabro; assembly: GCF_910589235.1. Taxonomy (NCBI): domain Eukaryota; kingdom Metazoa; phylum Arthropoda; class Insecta; order Hymenoptera; family Vespidae; genus Vespa; species Vespa crabro. The sequence continues at coordinate 10,662,542 of NC_060961.1, forward strand.
AAAGAATGTTAAAAACTTTGATTCCAATATAAAATAGAGGTTTGATCTTATGAAATGCAATGTTCTGAATCGATCGGTAACATTTTTATAACTGTGGCACAAGTATTATTAAAGATTTCACGATTTTAACTTCGCATATACCGAAAATCGCGTATGTCGATTAGGTTTTTCGACAATTTTCAAATGAAAACGCGTATTTAATCATAGTAAAAACGTTATATTCTTGTTATATTCTTTATTCTGAATCGATAGAACATAAAATCAATGAAATTGAACGAGATTTCAAGTTCTCGTTTTTCGACGAAACACGTATATGAGCGAAAAATCGTATATACGATATGAAAGAATGTTAAAAACTTTGATACCAATATAAAATAGAAGTTTGATCTTATGAAATGCAATGTTCTGAATCGATTGGTAACATTTTTATAACTGTGGCACAAGTATTATTAAAGATTTCACGATTTTATCTTCGCATAAACCGAAATTCGCTTATGTTGATTACGTTTTCGACAATTATCATATGAAAACGCGTATTTAAACATAGTAAAAACGTTATATTCTTGTTATATTCTTTATTCTCCATCGATAGAACATAAAATGAATGAAATTGAACGAGATTTCAAGTTTTCGCTTTTCGACGATACGCGTATATGAGCGAAAAATCGTATATACGAAATGAAAGAATGCTAAAAACTTTGATTCCAATATAAAATAGATGTTTGATCTTATGAAACGCAATGTTCTGAATCGATTGGTAACATTTTTCTAACTATGGCACAAGTATTATTAAAGATTTCACGATTTTATCTTCGCATATACCGAAATTCGCGTATGTCGATTAAGTTTTTCGACAATTATCATATGAAAACGCGTATTTAAACATAGTAAAAACGATATATTCTTGTTATATTCTTTATTGTGCATCGATAGAATATAAAATCATTGAAATTGAACGAGATGTCAAGTTTTCGTTTTTGACGATACGCCTATATTAGCGAAAAATCGTATATACGATATGAAAGAATGTTAAAAACTTTGATTCCAATATAAAATAGAGGTTTGATCTTATGAAATGCAATGTTCTGAATCGATCGGTAACATTTTTATAACTGTGGCACAAGTATTATTAAAGATTTCACGATTTTAACTTCGCATATACCGAAAATCGCGTATGTCGATTAGGTTTTTCGACAATTTTCATATGAAAACGCGTATTTAATCATAGTAAAAACGTTATATTCTAGTTATATTCTTTATTCTGAATCGATAGAACATAAAATCAATGAAATTGAACGAGATTTCAAGTTCTCGTTTTTCGACGAAACACGTATATGAGCGAAAAATCGTATATACGATATGAAAGAATGTTAAAAACTTTGATACCAATATAAAATAGAAGTTTGATCTTATGAAATGCAATGTTCTGAATCGATTGGTAACATTTTTATAACTGTGGCACAAGTATTATTAAAGATTTCACGATTTTATCTTCGCATAAACCGAAATTCGCTTATGTTGATTACGTTTTTCGACAATTATCATATGAAAACGCGTATTTAAACATAGTAAAAACGTTATATTCTTGTTATATTCTTTATTCTCCATCGATAGAACATAAAATGAATGAAATTGAACGAGATTTCAAGTTTTCGCTTTTCGACGATACGCGTATATGAGCGAAAAATCGTATATACGAAATGAAAGAATGCTAAAAACTTTGATTCCAATATAAAATAGATGTTTGATCTTATGAAACGCAATGTTCTGAATCGATTGGTAACATTTTTCTAACTATGGCACAAGTATTATTAAAGATTTCACGATTTTATCTTCGCATATACCGAAATTCGCGTATGTCGATTAAGTTTTTCGACAATTATCATATGAAAACGCGTATTTAAACATAGTAAAAACGATATATTCTTGTTATATTCTTTATTGTGCATCGATAGAATATAAAATCATTGAAATTGAACGAGATGTCAAGTTTTCGTTTTTCGACGATACGCGTATATGAGCGAAAAATCGTATGTACGATATGAAAGAATGTTAAAAACTTAGATTCCAATATAAAATAGATGTTTGATCTTATGAAATGCAATGTTCTGAATCGATTGGTAACATTTTTCTAACTGTGGCACAAGTATTATTAAAGATTTCACGATTTTATCTTCGCATATACCGAAATTCGCGTATTTCGATTAAGTTTTTCGACAATTATCATATGAAAACGCGTATTTTAACATAGTAAAAACGTTATTTCCTTGTTATATTCTTTATTCTGCATCGATAGAATATAAAATCAATGAAATTGAACGAGATTTCAAGTTTTCGTTATTCGACGATACGCGTATATGATCGAAAAATCGTATATACGATATGAAAGAATGTTAAAAACTTTGATTTCAATATAAAGTAGATGTATGATCTTATGAAATGCAATGTTCTGAATCGATTGGTAACATTTTTCTAACTTTGGCACAAGTATTATTAAAGATTTCACGGTTTTATCTTCGCATATACCGAAATTCGCGCATGTCGATTACGTTTATAGACAATTATCATATGAAAACGCGTATTTAAACATAGTAAAAACGTTATATTCTTGTTATATTCTTTTTTCTGCATCGATAGAATATAAAATCAATGAAATAGAAGGAGATTTCAAGCTTTCGTTTTTCGACGATACGCGTATATGAGCGAAAAATCGTATATACGATACGAAAGAATGTTAAAAACTTTGATTCCAATATAAAATAGATATTTGATCTTATGAAATGCAATGTTCTGTATCGATTGGTAACATTTTTCTAACTGTGGCACAAGTATTATTAAAGATTTCACGATTTTATCTTCGCATATACCGAAATTCGCGTATGTCGATTACGTTTTTCGACAATTATCATATGAAAACGCGTATTTAAACATAGTAAAAACGTTATATTCTTGTTATATTCTTATTCTGCATCGATAGAATATAAAATCAATGAAATTGAACGAGATTTCAACTTTTCGTTTTTCGACGATACGCGTATATGAGCGAAAAATCGTATATACGAAATGAAAGAATGTTAAAAACTTTGATTCCAATATAAAATAGATGTTTGATCTTATGAAATGCAATGTTCTGAATCGATTGGTAACATTTTTCTAACTGTGGCACAAGTATTATTAAAGATTTCACGATTTTATCTTCGCATATACCGAAATTCGCGTATGTCGATTAGATTTTTCGACAATTATCATATGAAAACGTGTATTTAGACATAGTAAAAACGTTATATTCTTGTTATATTCTTTATTCTGCATCGATAGAATATAAAATCAATGAAATTGAACGAGATTTCAACTTTTCGCTTTTCGACGATACGCGTATATGAGCGAAAAATCGTATATACGATATGAAACAATGTTAAAAACTTTGATTCCAATATAAAATAGATGTTTGATCTTATGAAATGTAATGTTCTGAATCGATTGGTAACATTTTTCTAACTGTGGCACAAGTATTATTAAAGATCTCACGATTTCATCTTCGCATATACCGAAATTCGCGTATGTCGATAAAGTTTTTCGAAAATTATCATATGAAAACGCGTATGTAAACATAGTAAAAACGTTATATTCTTGTCATATTCTTATTTTGCATCGATAGAATATAAAACCAATGAAATTGAACGAAATTTCAACTTTTCGTATTTCTACGATACGTGTATATGAGCGAAAAATCTTATATACGATATGAAAGAATGTTAAAAACTTTGATTCCAGTATAAAATAGCTGTTTGATCTTATGAAATGCAATGTTCTGAATCGATTGGTAACATTTTTCTAACTGTGGCACAAGTATTATTAAAGATTTCACGATTTTATCTTGGCATATACCGAAATTCGCGTATGTCGATTACGTTTTTCGACAATTATCATATTAAAACGCGTATTTAAACATAGAAAAAACGATATATTCTTGTTATATTCTTTATTGTGCATCGATAGATTATAAAATCATTGAAATTGAACGAGATGTCAAGTTTTCGATTTTCGACGATACGCGTATATGAGCGAAAAATCGTATATACGAAATGAAAGAATGCTAAAAACTTTGATTCCAATATAAAATAGATGTTTGATCTTATGAAACGCAATGTTCTGAATCGATTGGTAACATTTTTCTAACTATGGCACAAGTATTATTAAAGATTTCACGATTTTATCTTCGCATATACCGAAATTCGCGTATGTCGATTAATTTTTTCGGCAATTATCATATGAAAACGCGTATTTAAACATAGTAAAAACGATATATTCTTGTTATATTCTTTATTGTGCATCGATAGAATATAAAATCATTGAAATTGAACGAGATGTCATGTTTTCGTTTTTCGACGATACGCGTATATGAGCGAAAAATCGTATGTACGATATGAAAGAATGTTAAAAACTTAGATTCCAATATAAAATAGATGTTTGATCTTATGAAATGCAATGTTCTGAATCGATTGGTAACATTTTTCTAACTGTGGCACAAGTATTATTAAAGATTTCACGATTTTATCTTCGCATATACCGAAATTCGCGTATTTCGATTAAGTTTTTCGACAATTATCATATGAAAACGCGTATTTTAACATAGTAAAAACGTTATATCCTTGTTATATTCTTTATTCTGCATCGATAGAATATAAAATCAATGAAATTGAACGAGATTTCAAGTTTTCGTTATTCGACGATACGCGTATATGATCGAAAAATCGTATATACGATATGAAAGAATCTTAAAAACTTTGATTTCAATATAAAGTAGATGTATGATCTTATGAAATGCAATGTTCTGAATCGATTGGTAACATTTTTCTAACTTTGGCACAAGTATTATTAAAGATTTCACGGTTTTATCTTCGCATATACCGAAATTCGCGCATGTCGATTACGTTTATAGACAATTATCATATGAAAACGCGTATTTAAACATAGTAAAAACGTTATATTCTTGTTATATTCTTTTTTCTGCATCGATAGAATATAAAATCAATGAAATAGAAGGAGATTTCAAGCTTTCGTTTTTCGACGATACGCGTATATGAGCGAAAAATCGTATATACGATACGAAAGAATGTTAAAAACTTTGATTCCAATATAAAATAGATGTTTGATCTTATGAAATGCAATGTTCTGTATCGATTGGTAACATTTTCTAACTGTGGCACAAGTATTATTAAAGATTTCACGATTTTATCTTCGCATATACCGAAATTCGCGTATGTCGATTACGTTTTTCGACAATTATCATATGAAAACGCGTATTTAAACATAGTAAAAACGTTATATTCTTGTTATATTCTTATTCTGCATCGATAGAATATAAAATCAATGAAATTGAACGAGATTTCAACTTTTCGTTTTTCGACGATACGCGTATATGAGCGAAAAATCGTATATACGAAATGAAAGAATGTTAAAAACTTTGATTCCAATATAAAATAGATGTTTGATCTTATGAAATGCAATGTTCTGAATCGATTGGTAACATTTTTCTAACTGTGGCACAAGTATTATTAAAGATTTCACGATTTTATCTTCGCATATACCGAAATTCGCGTATGTCGACTAGATTTTTCGACAATTATCATATGAAAACGTGTATTTAGACATAGTAAAAACGTTATATTCTTGTTATATTCTTTATTCTGCATCGATAGAATATAAAATCAAAGAAATTGAACGAGATTTCAACTTTTCGTTTTTCGACGATACGCGTATATGAGCGAAAAATCGTATATACGATATGAAACAATGTTAAAAACTTTGATTCCAATATAAAATAGATGTTTCATCTTATGAAATGTAATGTTCTGAATCGATTGGTAACATTTTTCTAACTGTGGCACAAGTATTATTAAAGATCTCACGATTTCATCTTCGCATATACCGAAATTCGCGTATGTCGATAAAGTTTTTCGAAAATTATCATATGAAAACGCGTATGTAAACATAGTAAAAACGTTATATTCTTGTCATATTCTTATTTTGCATCGATAGAATATAAAACCAATGAAATTGAACGAAATTTCAACTTTTCGTATTTCTACGATACGTGTATATGAGCGAAAAATCTTATATACGATATGAAAGAATGTTAAAAACTTTGATTCCAGTATAAAATAGCTGTTTGATCTTATGAAATGCAATGTTCTGAATCGATTGGTAATATTTTTCTAACTGTGGCACAAGTATTATTAAAGATTTCACGATTTTTTCTTGGCATATACCGAAATTCGCGTATGTCGATTACGTTTTTCGACAATTATCATATGAAAACGCGTATTTAAACATAGAAAAAACGATATATTCTTGTTATATTCTTTATTGTGCATCGATAGATTATAAAATCATTGAAATTGAACGAGATGTCAAGTTTTCGATTTTCGACGATACGCGTATATGAGCGAAAAATCGTATATACGATATGAAAGTATGATAAAAACTTTGATTCCAATATAAATTAGATGTTTGATCTTATGAAATGCAATGTTCTGAATTGATTGGTAACATTTTTCTAACTGTGGCACAAGTATTATTACAGATTTCACGATTTTATCTTCGCAAATACCGAAATTCGCGTATGTCGATTACGTTTTTCGACAATTATCATATGAAAACGAGTATTTAAACATAGTAAAAACGTTATATTCTTGTTATATTCTTTATTCTGCATCTATAGAATATAAAATCATTGAAATTGAACGAGATTTCAAGTTTTCGTTTTTCGACGATACGCGTATATGAACGAAAAATCGTATATACGATATGAAAGAATGTTAAAAACTTTGATTCCGATATAAAATAGATGTTTGATCTTATGAAATTCAATTTTCTTAATCGATTGGTAACATTTTTCTAACTGTGGAACAAGTATTATTAAAGATTTCACGATTTTATCTTCGCATATACCGAAATTCGCGTATGTCGATTACGTTTTTCGACAATTATCATATGAAACCGCGTATTTAAACATAAAAAAAACGTTATGTTCTTGCTATATTCTTTATTGTGCATCGATAGAATATAAACTCAATGAAATTGAAGGAGATTTCAAATTTTCGTTTTTCGACGATACGCGTATATGAGCGAAAAATCGTATATACGATATGAAAGAATGTTAAAAACTTTGATTCCAATATAAAATAGGTGTTTGATCTTATGAAATGCAATGTTCTGAATCGATTGGTAACATTTTTCTAACTGTGGCACAAGTATTATTAAAGATTTCACGATTTTATCTTCGCATATACCGAAATTCGCGTATGTCGATTACGTTTTTCGACAATTATCATATGAAACCGCGTATTTAAACATAAAAAAAACGTTATATTCTTGCTATATTCTTTATTCTGCATCGATAGGATATAAAATCAATGAAATTGAACGAGATTTCAACTTTTCGTTTTTCGACGATACGCGTATATGAACGAAAAATCGTATATACGATATGAAAGAATGATAAACTTTGATTCCAATATAAAATAGATGTTTAATCTTATGAAATGCAATGTTCTGAATCGATTGGTAACATTTTTCTAACTGTGGCACAAGTATTATTAAAGATTTCACGATTTTATCTTCGCATATACCGAAATTCGCGTATGTCGATTACGTTTTTCGACACTTATCATATGAAAACGCGTTTTTAAACATAGTAAAAACGTTATATTCTTGTTATATTCTTTATTCTGCATCGATAGAATATAAAATCAATGAAATTGAACGCGATTTCAACTTTTCGTTTTTCGACGATACGCGTATATGAGCGAAAAATCGTATATACGATATGAAAGAATGATAAAAACTTTGATTCCAATATAAAATAGATGTTTGATCTTATGAAAGGCAATGTTCTGAATAGATTGGTAACATTTTTCTAACTGTGGAACAAGTATTATTAAAGATTTCACGATTTTATCTTCGCATATAACGAAATTCGTGTATGTCGATTAGGTTTTTCGACAATTATCATATGAAAACGCGTATTTAAACATAGTAAAAACGTTATATTCTTGTTATATTCTTTACTCTGCATCGATAGAATATAAAATCATTGAAATTGAACGAGATATGAAGTTTTCGTTTTTCGACGATACGCGTATGTGAGTGAAAAATCTTATATACGATATGAAAGAATGTTAAAAACTTTGATTCAAATATAAAATAGTTGTTTGATCTTATGAAATGCAATGTTCTGAATCGATTGGTAAAATTTTTCTAACTGTGGCACAAGTATTATTAAAGATTTCACGATTTTATCTTCGCATATACCGAAATTCGCATATGTCGATTAGGTTTTTCGACAATTATCATATGAAAACGCGTATTTAAACATAGTAAAAACGTTATATTCTCGTTATATTCTTTATTCTGCATCGATAGAATATAAAATCAATGAAATTGAACGAGATTTCAAGTTTTCGTTTTTCGACGATACGCGTATATGAGCGAAAAATCGTATATTCGATATGAAAGAATGTTAAAAACTTTGATTCCAATATAAAATAGATGTTTGATCTTATGAAATGCAATGTTCTGTATCAATTGGTAACATTTTTCTAACTGTGGCACAAGTATTATTAAAGATTTCACGATTTTATCTTCGCATATACCGAAATTCGCGTATGTCAATTAGGTTTTTCGACAATTATCATATGAAAACTCGTATTTAAACATAGTAAAAATGATATATTCTTGTTATATTCTTTATTCTGCATCGATAGAATATAAAATCATTGAAATTGAACGAGATTTCAAGTTTCCGTTTTTCGACGATACGCGTATATGAGCGAAAAATCGTATATACGATATGAGAGAATGATAAAAACTTTGATTCCAATATAAAATAGATGTTTGATCTTATGAAAGGCAATGTTCTGAATAGATTGGTAACATTTTTCTAACTGTGGCACAAGTATTATTAAAGATTTCACGATTTTATCTTCGCATATACCGAAATTCGCGTATGTCGATTAGGTTTTTCGACAATTATCATATGAAAACTCGTATTTAAACATAGTAAAAATGTTATATTCTTGTTATATTCTTTATTCTGCATCGATAGAATATAAAATCATTGAAATTGAACGAGATTTCAAGTTTTCGTTTTTCGACGATACGCGTATATGAGCGAAAAATCGTATATACGATATGAAAGAATGTTAAAAACTTTGATTCCAATATAAAATAGATGTTTGATCTTATGGAATGCAATGTTCTGGATCGATTGGTAACATTTTTCTAACTGTGGCACAAGTATTATTAAAGATTTCACGATTTTATCTTCGCATATACCGAAATTCTCGTATGCCGAATACGTTTTTGGACAATTATCATATGAAAACGCGCATTTGAACTTAGTAAAAACGTTATATTCTTGTTATATTCTTTATTCTGCATCGATAGAATATAAAATCAATGAAATTGAACGAGATTTCAACTTTTCGTTTTTCGACGATATGCGTATATGAGCGAAAAATCGTATATACGATATGAAAGAATGTTAAAAACTTTGACTCCAATATAAAATAGATGTTTGATCTTATGAAATGCAATGTTCTGATTCGATTGGTAACATTTTTCTAACTGTGGCACAATTATTATTAAAGATTTCACGATTTTATCTTCGCATATAAAGCAATTCGCGTATGTCGATAAGGTTTTTGACAATTATCATATGAAAACGCGTATTTAAACATAGTAGAAACGTCATATTCATGTTATATTCTTTATTCTGGATCGATAGAATATAAAATCAATGTAATTGAACGAGATTTCACTTTTCGTTTTTCGACGATACGCGTATATGAGCGAAGAATCGTATATACGATATGAAAGAATGTTAAAAACTTTGATTCCAATATAAAATAGATTTTTGACCTTATGAAATGCAATTTTCTGAATCGATTGGTAACATTATTCTAACTGTTGCACAAGTATTATTAAAGATTTCACGATTTTATCTTCGCATATACGGAAATTCGCGTATGTCGATTACGTTTTTCGACAATTATCATATGAAAACGCGTATTTAAACATAGTAAAAACGTTATATTCTTGTTATATACTTTATTCTGCATCGATAGAATATAAAATCATTGAAATTGAACGAGATTTCAAGTTTTCGTTTTTCGACGATACGCGTATATGAGCGAAAAATCGTATAGACGATATGAAAGAATGTTAAAAACTTTGATTCCAATATAAAATAGATGTTTGATCTTATGGAATGCAATGTTCTGGATCGATTGGTAACATTTTTCTAACTGTGGCACAAGTATTATTAAAGATTTCACGATTTTATCTTCGCATATACCGAAATTCTCGTATGTCGAATACGTTTTTGGACAATTATCATATGAAAACGCGCATTTGAACTTAGTAAAAACGTTATATTCTTGTTATATTCTTTATTCTGCATCGATAGAATATAAAATCAATGAAATTGAACGAGATTTCAACTTTTCGTTTTCCGACGATATGCGTATATGAGCGAAAAATCGTATATACGATATGAAAGAATGTTAAAAACTTTGACTCCAATATAAAATAGATGTTTGATCTTATGAAATGCAATGTTCTGATTCGATTGGTAACATTTTTCTAACTGTGGCACAATTATTATTAAAGATTTCACGATTTTATCTTCGCATATAACGCAATTCGCGTATGTCGATAAGGTTTTTGACAATTATCATATGAAAACGCGTATTTAAACATAGTAGAAACGTCATATTCATGTTATATTCTTTATTCTGGATCGATAGAATATAAAATCAATGTAATTGAACGAGATTTCACTTTTCGTTTTTCGACGATACGCGTATATGAGCGAAGAATCGTATATACGATATGAAAGAATGTTAAAAACTTTGATTCCAATATAAAATAGATTTTTGACCTTATGAAATGCAATTTTCTGAATCGATTGGTAACATTATTCTAACTGTGGCACAAGTATTATTAAAGATTTCACGATTTTATCTTACCATATACCGAAATTTGCGTATGTCGATTACGTTTTTCGACAATTATCATATGAAAACGCGTATTTAAACATAGTAAAAACGTTATATTCTTGTTATATTCTTTATTCTGCATCGATAGAATATAAAATCAATGAAATTGAACGAGATTACAAGTTTTCGTTTTTCGACGATACGCGTATATGAGCGAAAAATCGTATATACGATATGAAAGTATGTTAAAATCTTTGATTCCAATATAAATTAGATGTTTGATCTTATGAAATGCAATGTTCTGAATTGATTGGTAACATTTTTCTAACTGTGGCACAAGTATTATTACAGATTTCACGATTTTATCTTCGCAAATACCGAAATTCGCGTATGTCGATTACGTTTTTCGACAATTATCATATGAAAACGAGTATTTAAACATAGTAAAAACGTTATATTCTTGTTATATTCTTTATTCTGCATCTATAGAATATAAAATCATTGAAATTGAACGAGATTTCAAGTTTTCGTTTTTCGACGATACGCGTATAAGAGCGAAATATCGTATATATGATATGAAAGAATGTTAAAAACTTTGATTCCGATATAAAATAGATGTTTGATCTTATGAAGTGCAATGTTCTGAATCGATTGGTGACATTTTTCTAACTGTGGCACAAGTATTATTAAAGATTTCACGATTTTATCTTCGCATATACCGAAATTTGCGTATGTCGATTACGTTTTTCGAAAATTATCATATGAAAACGCGTATTTAAACATAGTAGAAACGTTATATTCTTGTTATATTCTTTATTCTGCATCGATAGAATATAAAATCAATGAAATTGAACGAGATTACAAGTTTTCGTTTTTCGACGATACGCGTATATGAGCGAAAAAATCGTATATACGATATGAAAGTATGTTAAAAACTTTGATTCCAATATAAATTAGATGTTTGATCTTATGAAATGCAATGTTCTGAATCGATTGGTAACATTTTTCTAACTGTGGCACAAGTTTTATTAAAGATTTCACGATTTTATCTTCGCAAATACCGAAATTCGCGTATGTCGATTACGTTTTTCGACAATTATCATATGAAAACGCGTATTTAAACATAGTAAAAACGTTATATTCTTGTTATATTCTTTATTATGCATCGATAGAATAAAAAATCAATGAAATTGAACGAGATTTCAAGTTTTCGTTTTTCGACGATACGCGTATATGAGCGAAAAATCGTATATACGATATGAAAGAATGTTAAAAACTTTGATTCCAATAAAAAATATATGTTTGATCTTATGAAATGCAATGTTCTGAATCGATTGGTAACATTTTTCTAACTGTGGCACAAGTATTATTAAAGATTTCACGATTTTATCTTCGCATATACCGAAATTCGCGTATGTCGATTACGTATTTCGACAATTATCATATGAAAACGCGTATTAAAACATAGTAAAAACGTTATATTCTCGTTATATTCTTCATTCTGCATCGATAGAATAAAAAATCAATGAAATTGAACGAGATTTCAAGTTTTCGTATTTCGACGATACGCGTATATGAGCGAAAAATCGTATATACGATATGAAAGAATGTTAAAAACTTTGATTCCAATATAAAATAGATGATAGATCTTATGAAATGCAATGTTCTGATCGATTGGTAACATTTTTCTAACTGTGGCACAAGTATTATTAAAGATTTCACGATTTTATCTTCGCATATACCGAAATTCGCGAATGTCCATTAGGTTTTTCGACAATTATCATTTGAAAACGCGTATTTAAACATAGTAAAAACGTTATATTCTTGTTATATTCTTTATTCTGCATCGATAGAATATAAAATCAATGAAATTGAACGAGATTACAAGTTTTCGTTTTTCGACGATACGCGTATATGAGCGAAAAATCGTATATACGATATGAAAGTATGTTAAAAACTTTGATTCCAATATAAATTAGATGTTTGATCTTATGAAATGCAATGTTCTGAATCGATTGGTAACATTTTTCTAACTGTGGCACAAGTATTATTACAGATTTCACGATTTTATCTTCGCAAATACCGAAATTCGCGTATGTCGATTACGTTTTTCGACAATTATCATATGAAAACGAGTATTTAAACATAGTAAAAACGTTATATTCTTGTTATATTCTTTATTCTGCATCTATAGAATATAAAATCATTGAAATTGAACGAGATTTCAAGTTTTCGTTTTTCGACGATACGCGTATAAGAGCGAAATATCGTATATATGATATGAAAGAATGTTAAAAACTTTGATTCCGATATAAAATAGATGTTTGATCTTATGAAGTGCAATGTTCTGAATCGATTGGTGACATTTTTCTAACTGTGGCACAAGTATTATTAAAGATTTCACGATTTTATCTTCGCATATACCGAAATTTGCGTATGTCGATTACGTTTTTCGACAATTATCATATGAAAACGCGTATTTAAACATAGTAGAAACGTTATATTCTTGTTATATTCTTTATTCTGCATCGATAGAATATAAAATCAATGAAATTGAACGAGATTACAAGTTTTCGTTTTTCGACGATACGCGTATATGAGCGAAAAATCGTATATACGAAATGAAAGTATGTTAAAAACTTTGATTCCAATATAAATTAGATGTTTGATCTTATGAAATGCAATGTTCTGAATCGATTGGTAACATTTTTCTAACTGTGGCACAAGTTTTATTAAAGATTTCATGATTTTATCTTCGCAAATACCGAAATTCGCGTATGTCGATTACGTTTTTCGACAATTATCATATGAAAACGCGTATTTAAACATAGTAAAAACGTTATATTCTTGTTATATTCTTTATTATGCATCGATAGAATAAAAAATCAATGAAATTGAACGAGATTTCAAGTTTTCGTTTTTCGACGATACGCGTATATGAGCGAAAAATCGTATATACGATATGAAAGAATGTTAAAAACTTTGATTCCAATAAAAAATATATGTTTGATCTTATGAAATGCAATGTTCTGAATCGATTGGTAACATTTTTCTAACTGTGGCACAAGTATTATTAAAGATTTCACGATTTTATCTTCGCATATACCGAAATTCGCGTATGTCGATTACGTATTTCGACAATTATCATATGAAAACGCGTATTAAAACATAGTAAAAACGTTATATTCTCGTTATATTCTTCATTCTGCATCGATAGAATAAAAAATCAATGAAATTGAACGAGATTTCAAGTTTTCGTATTTCGACGATACGCGTATATGAGCGAAAAATCGTATATACGATATGAAAGAATGTTAAAAACTTTGATTCCAATATAAAATAGATGATAGATCTTATGAAATGCAATGTTCTGATCGATTGGTAACATTTTTCTAACTATGGCACAAGTATTATTAAAGATTTCACGATTTTATCTTCGCATATACCGAAATTCGCGAATGTCCATTACGTTTTTCGACAATTATCATTTGAAAACGCGTATTTAAACATAGTAGAAACGTTATATTCTTGTTATATTCTTTATTCTGCATCGATAGAATATAAAATCATTGAAATTGAACGAGATTTCAAGTTTTCGTTTTTCGACGATACGCGTATATGAGCGAAAAATCGTATATACGATATGAAAGAATGTAAAAAACTTCGATTCCAATATAAAATAGATGTTTGATCTTATGAAATGCAATGTTCTGAATCGATTGGTAACATTTTTCTAACTGTGGCACAAGTATTATTAATGATTTCACGATTTTATCTTCGCATATACGGAAATTCGCGTATGTCTATTACGTTTTTCGACGATTATCATATGAAAACGCGTATTTAAACATAGCAAAAACGTTATATTCTTGTTATATTCTTTATTCTGCATCGACAGAATATAAAATCATTGAAATTGAACGAGATTTCAAGTTTTCGTTTTTCGACGATACGCGTATAAGAGCGAAATATCGTATATATGATATGAAAGAATGTTAAAAACTTTGATTCCGATATAAAATAGATGTTTGATCTTATGAAGTGCAATGTTCTGAATCGATTGGTGACATTTTTCTAACTGTGGCACAAGAATTATTAAAGATTTCACGATTTTATCTTCGCAAATACCGAAATTCGTGTATGTCGATTACGTTTTTCGACAATTATCATATGATAACGCGTATTTAAACATAGTAAAAACGTTATATGCTTATTATATTCTTTATTCTGCATCGATAGAGTATAAAATCATTGAAATTGAACGAGATTTCAAGTTATCGCTTTAAGAAGATACGCGTATATGAGCGAAGAATCGTATATACGATATGAAAGAATGTTAAAAACTTTGATTCCAATATAAATTAAATGTTTGATCTTATGAAATGCAATGTTCTGAATCGATTGGTAACATTTTTCTAACTGTGGCACAAGTATTATTAAAGATTTCACGATTTTATCTTACCATATACCGAAATTTGCGTATGTCGATTACGTTTTTCGACAATTATCATATGAAAACGCGAATTTAAACATAGTAAAAACGTTATATTCTTGTTATATTCTTTATTCTGCATCGATAGAATATAAAATCAATGAAATTGAACGAGATTACAAGTTTTCGTTTTTCGACGATACGCGTATATGAGCGAAAAATCGTATATACGATATGAAAGTATGTTAAAAACTTTGATTCCAATATAAATTAGATGTTTGATCTTATGAAATGCAATGTTCTGAATCGATTGGTAACATTTTTCTAACTGTGGCACAAGTTTTATTAAAGATTTCACGATTTTATCTTCGCAAATACCGAAATTCGCGTATGTCGATTACGTTTTTCGACAATTATCATATGAAAACGCGTATTTAAACATAGTAAAAACGTTATATTCTTGTTATATTCTTTATTATGCATCGATAGAATAAAACATCAATGAAATTGAACGAGATTTCAAGTTTTCGTTTTTCGACGATACGCGTATATGAGCGAAAAATCGTATATACGATATGAAAGAATGTTAAAAACTTTGATTCCAATATAAATTAAATGTTTGATCTTATGAAATGCAATGTTCTGAATCGATTGGTAACATTTTTCTAACTGTGGCACAAGTATTATTAAAGATTTCACGATTTTATCTTACCATATACCGAAATTTGCGTATGTCGATTACGTTTTTCGACAATTATCATATGAAAACGCGAATTTAAACATAGTAAAAACGTTATATTCTTGTTATATTCTTTATTCTGCATCGATAGAATATAAAATCAATGAAATTGAACGAGATTACAAGTTTTCGTTTTTCGACGATACGCGTATATGAGCGAAAAATCGTATATACGATATGAAAGTATGTTAAAAACTTTGATTCCAATATAAATTAGATGTTTGATCTTATGAAATGCAATGTTCTGAATCGATTGGTAACATTTTTCTAACTGTGGCACAAGTTTTATTAAAGATTTCACGATTTTATCTTCGCAAATACCGAAATTCGCGTATGTCGATTACGTTTTTCGACAATTATCATATGAAAACGCGTATTTAAACATAGTAAAAACGTTATATTCTTGTTATATTCTTTATTATGCATCGATAGAATAAAACATCAATGAAATTGAACGAGATTTCAAGTTTTCGTTTTTCGACGATACGCGTATATGAGCGAAAAATCGTATATACGATATGGAAGAATGTTAAAAACTTTGATTCCAATAAAAAATATATGTTTGCTCTTATGAAATGCAATGTTCTGAATCGATTGGTAACATTTTTCTAACTGTGGCACAAGTATTATTAAAGATTTCACGATTTTATCTTCGCATATACCGAAATTCGTGTATGTCGATTACGTTTTTCGACAATTATCATATGATAACGCGTATTTAAACATAGTAAAAACGTTATATTCTTGTTATATTCTTTATTCTGCATCGATAGAATATAAAATCATTGAAATTGAACGAGATTTCAAGTTATCGCTTTTCGAAGATACGCGTATATGAGCGAAGAATCGTATATACGATATGAAAGAATGTTAAAAACTTTGATTCCAATATATATTAGATGTTTGATCTTATGAAATGCAATGTTCTGAATCGATTGGTAACATTTTTCTAACTGTGGCACAAGTATTATTAAAGATTTCACGATTTTATCTTCTCATATACCGAAATTTGCGTATGTCGATTAGGTTTTTCGACAATTATCATATGAAAACGCGTATTTAAACATAGTAAAAACGTTATATTCTTGTTATATTCTTTATTCTGCATCGATAGAATATAAAATCAATGAAATTGAACGAGATTTCAAGTTTTCGTTTTTCGACGATACGCGTATATGAGCGAAAAATCGTATATACGATATGAAAGAATGTTAAAAACATTGATTCCAATAAAAAATATATGTTTGATCTTATGAAATGCAATGTTCTGAATCGATTGGTAACATTTTTCTAACTGTGGCACAAGTATTATTAAAGATTTCACGATTTTATCTTCGCATATACCGAAATTCGCGTATGTCGATTACGTTTTTCGACAATTATCATATGAAAACGCGTATTAAAACATAGTAAAAACGTTATATTCTCGTTATATTCTTTATTCTGCATCGATAGAATAAAAAATCAATGAAATTGAACGAGATTTCAAGTTTTCGTATTTCGACGATACGCGTATATGAGCGAAAAATCGTATATACGATATGATAGAATGTTAAAAACTTTGATTTCAATATAAAGTAGATGTTTGATCTTATGAAATGCAATGTTCTGAATCGATTGGTAACATTTTTCTAACTGTGACACAAGTATTATTAATGATTTCACGATTTTATCTTCGCATATACGGAAATTCGGGTATGTCGATTACGTTTTTCGACGATTATCATATGAAAACGCGTATTTAAACATAGCAAAAACGTTATATTCTTGTTATATTCTTTATTCTGCATCGATAGGATATAAAATCATTGAAATTGAACGAGATTTCAAGTTTTCGTTTTTCGACGATACGCGTATAAGAGCGAAATATCGTATATATGATATGAAAGAATGTTAAAAACTTTGATTCCGATATAAAATAGATGTTTGATCTTATGAAGTGCAATGTTCTGAATCGATTGGTGACATTTTTCTAACTGTGGCACAAGAATTATTAAAGATTTCACGATTTTATCTTCGCAAATACCGAAATTCGTGTATGTCGATTACGTTTTTCGACAATTATCATATGATAACGCGTATTTAAACATAGTAAAAACGTTATATGCTTATTATATTCTTTATTCTGCATCGATAGAGTATAAAATCATTGAAATTGTACGAGATTTCAAGTTATCGCTTTTCGAAGATACGCGTATATGAGCGAAGAATCGTATATACGATATGAAAGAATGTTAAAAACTTTGATTCCAATATAAATTAAATGTTTGATCTTATGAAATGCAATGTTCTGAATCGATTGGTAACATTTTTCTAACTGTGGCACAAGTATTATTAAAGATTTCACGATTTTATCTTACCATATACCGAAATTTGCGTATGTCGATTACGTTTTTCGACAATTATCATATGAAAACGCGTATTTAAACATAGTAAAAACGTTATATTCTTGTTATATTCTTTATTCTGCATCGATAGAATATAAAATCAATGAAATTGAACGAGATTACAAGTTTTCGTTTTTCGACGATACGCGTATATGAGCGAAAAATCGTATATACGATATGAAAGTATGTTAAAAACTTTGATTCCAATATAAATTAGATGTTTGATCTTATGAAATGCAATGTTCTGAATCGATTGGTAACATTTTTCTAACTGTGGCACAAGTTTTATTAAAGATTTCACGATTTTATCTTCGCAAATACCGAAATTCGCGTATGTCGATTACGTTTTTCGACAATTATCATATGAAAACGCGTATTTAAACATAGTAAAAACGTTATATTCTTGTTATATTCTTTATTATGCATCGATAGAATAAAACATCAATGAAATTGAACGAGATTTCAAGTTTTCGTTTTTCGACGATACGCGTATATGAGCGAAAAATCGTATATACGATATGAAAGAATGTTAAAAACTTTGATTCCAATAAAAAATATATGTTTGCTCTTATGAAATGCAATGTTCTGAATCGATTGGTAACATTTTTCTAACTGTGGCACAAGTATTATTAAAGATTTCACGATTTTATCTTCGCATATACCGAAATTCGTGTATGTCGATTACGTTTTTCGACAATTATCATATGATAACGCGTATTTAAACATAGTAAAAACGTTATATTCTCGTTATATTCTTTATTCTGCATCGATAGAATAAAAAATCAATGAAATTGAACGAGATTTCAAGTTTTCGTATTTCGACGATACGCGTATATGAGCGAAAAATCGTATATACGATATGATAGAATGTTAAAAACTTTGATTTCAATATAAAGTAGATGTTTGATCTTATGAAATGCAATGTTCTGAATCGATTGGTAACATTTTTCTAACTGTGGCACAAGTATTATTAAAGATTTCACGATTTTATCTTCGCATATACCGAAATTCGCGTATGTCGATTACGTTTTTCGACAATTATCATATGAAAACGCGTATGTAAACATAGTGAAAACGTTATATTCTTGTTATATTCTTTATTCTGCATCGACAGAATATAAAATCAATGATATTGAACGAGATTTCAAGTTTTCGTTTTTCGACGATACGCGTATATGAGCGAAAAATCGTATATACGATACGAAAGAAAGTTAAATACTTTGATTTCAATATAAAATAGATGTTTGATCTTATGAAATGAAATGTTCTGAATCGATTGGTAACATTTTTCTAACTGTGGCACAAGTATTATTACAGATTTCACGATTTTATCTTCGCAAATACCGAAATTCGCGTACGTCGATTACGTTTTTCGACAATTATCATATGAAAAAGCGTATTTAAACATAGTAAAAACGTTATATTCTTGTTATATTCTTTATTCTGCATCGATAGAATGTAAAATCATTGAAATTGAACGAGATTTCAAGTTTTCGTTTCCTACGATACGCGTATATGAGCGAAAAATCGAATATACGATATGAAAGAATGTTAAAAACTTTGATTCCAATATAAAATAGATGATAGATCCTATGAAATGCAATGTTCTGATCGATTGGTAACATTTTTCTAACTGTGGCACAAGTATTATTAAAGATTTCACGATTTTATCTTCGCATATACCGAAATTCGCGTATGTCGATTAAGTTTTTCGACAATTATCATATGAAAACGCGTATTTAAACATAGTAGAAACGTTATATTCCTGTTATATTCTTATTCTGCATCGATAGAATATAAAATCAATGAAATTGAACGAGATTTCAACTTTTCGTTTTTCGACGATACGCGTATATGAGCGAAAAATCGTATATACGATATGAAAGAATGTTAAAAACTTTGATTCCAATATAAAATAGATGTTTGATCTTATGAAATGCAATGTTCTGAATCGATTGGTAACATTTTTCTAACTGTGGCACAAGTATTATTAAAGATTTCACGATTTTATCTTCGCATATACCGAAATTCGCGTATGTCGATTACGTTTATCGACAATTATCATATGAAAACGCGTATGTAAACATAATAAAATCGTTATATTCTTGTTATATTCTTTATTCTGCATCGATAGAATGTAAAATCATTGAAATTGAACGAGATTTCAAGTTTTCGTTTCCTACGATACGCGTATATGAGCGAAAAATCGAATATACGATATGAAAGAATGTTAAAAACTTTGATTCCAATATAAAATAGATGATAGATCTTATGAAATGCAATGTTCTGATCGATTGGTAACATTTTTCTAACTGTGGCACAAGTATTATTAAAGATTTCACGATTTTATCTTCGCATATACCGAAATTCGCGTATGTCGATTAGGTTTTTCGACTATTATCATATGAAAACGCGTATTTAAACATAGTAAAAACGTTATATTCTTGTTATATTCTTTATTCTGCATCGATAGAATATAAAATCATTGAAATTGAACGAGATTTCAAGTTTCCGTTTTTCGACGATACGCGTATATGAGCGAAAAATCGTATATACGATATGAGAGAAAGTTAAAAACTTTGATTCCAATATAAAATAGATGTTTGATCTTATGAAATGCAATGTTCTGAATCGATTGGTAACATTTTTCTAACTGTGGCACAAGTATTATTAAAGATTTCACGATTTTATCTTCGCATATACCGAAATTCGCGTATGTCGATTAAGTTTTTCGACAATTATCATATGAAAACGCGTATTTAAACATAGTAGAAACGTTATATTCCTGCTATATTCTTATTCTGCATCGATAGATTATAAAATCAATGAAATTGAACGAGATTTCAACTTTTCGTTTTTCGACGATACGCGTATATGAGCGAAAAATCGTATATACGATACGAAAGAATGTTAAAAACTTTGATTCCAATATAAAATAGATATTTGATCTTATGAAATGCAATGTTCTGAATCGATTGGTAACATTTTTCTAACTGTGGCACAAGTATTATTAAAGATTTCACGATTTTATCTTCGCATATACCGAAATTCGCGTATGTCGATTAAGTTTTTCGACAATTATCATATGAAAACGCGTATTTAAACATAGTAGAAACGTTATATTCCTGTTATATTCTTATTCTGCATCGATAGAATATAAAATCAATGAAATTGAACGAGATTTCAACTTTTCGTTTTTCGACGATACGCGTATATGAGCGAAAAATCGTATATACGATATGAAAGAATGTTAAAAACTTTGATTCCAATAAAAAATATATGTTTGCTCTTATGAAATGCAATGTTCTGAATCGATTGGTAACATTTCTCTAACTGTGGCACAAGTATTTTTAAAGATTTCACGATTTTATCTTGGCATATACCGAAATTCGCGTATGTCGATTACGTTTATCGACAATTATCATATGAAAACGCGTATGTAAACATAGTGAAAACGTTATATTCTTGTTATATTCTTTATTATGCATCGATAGAATAAAACATCAATGAAATTGAACGAGATTTCAAGTTTTCGTTTTTCGACGATACGCGTATATGAGCGAAAAATCGTATATACGATATGAAAGAATGTTAAAAACTTTGATTCCAATAAAAAATATATGTTTGCTCTTATGAAATGCAATGTTCTGAATCGATTGGTAACATTTTTCTAACTGTGGCACAAGTATTATTAAAGATTTCACGATTTTATCTTCGCATATACCGAAATTCGTGTATGTCGATTACGTTTTTCGACAATTATCATATGATAACGCGTATTTAAACATAGTAAAAACGTTATATTCTTGTTATATTCTTTATTCTGCATCGATAGAATATAAAATCATTGAAATTGAACGAGATTTCAAGTTATCGCTTTTCGAAGATACGCGTATATGAGCGAAGAATCGTATATACGATATGAAAGAATGTTAAAAACTTTGATTCCAATTTAAAATAGATGTTTGATCTTATGAAATGCAATGTTCTGAATCGATTGGTAACATTTCTCTAACTGTGGCACAAGTATTATTAAAGATTTCACGATTTTATCTTCGCATATACCGAAATTCGCGTACGTCGATTACGTTTTTCGACAATTATCATATGAAAACGCGTATTTAAACATAGTTGAAACGTTATATTCTTGTTATATTCTTTATTCTGCATCGATAGAATGTAAAATCATTGAAATTGAACGAGATTTCAAGTTTTCGTTTCCGACGATACGCGTATATGAGCGAAAAATCGAATATACGATATGAAAGAATGTTAAAAACTTTGATTCCAATATAAAATAGATGATAGATCTTATGAAATGCAATGTTCTGATCGATTGGTAACATTTTTCTAACTGTGGCACAAGTATTATTAAAGATTTCACGATTTTATCTTCGCATATAACGAAATTCGCTAATGTCGATTACGTATTTCAACAGTTATCATATGAAAACGCGTATTTAAACATAGTTAAAACGTTATATTCTTGTTATATTCTTTATTCTGCATCGATAGAATATAAAATCAATGAAATTGAAGGAGATTTCAAGTTTTCGTTCTTCGATGATACGCGTATATGAGCGAAAAATCGTATATACGATATGAAAGAATGTTAAAAACTTTGATTCCAATATAAAATAGATGTTTGATCTTATGAAATGCAATGTTCTTAATCGATTGGTAACATTTTTCTAACTGTGGCACAAGTATTATTAAAGATTTCACGATTTTATCTTCGCATATAACGAAATTCGCTAATGTCGATTACGTATTTCAACAGTTATCATATGAAAACGCGTATTTAAACATAGTTAAAACGTTATATTCTTGTTATATTCTTTATTCTACATCGATTGAATATAAAATCAATGAAATTGAACGAGATTTCAACTTTTCGTTTTTCGACGATACGCGTATATGAGCGAAAAATCGTATATACGATATGAAAGAATGTTAAAAACTTTGATTCCAATATAAAATAGATGTTTGATCTTATGAAATGCAATGTTCTGAATCGATTGGTAACATTTTTCTATCTGTGGCATAAGTATTATTAAAGATTTCACGATTTCATCTTCGCATATACCGAAATTCGCGTATGTCGATTACGTTTTTCGACAATTATCATATGAAAACGCGTATTTAAACATAGGAAGAACGTTATATTCTTGTTATATTTTTTATTCTGCATCGATAGAATATAAAATCATTGTAATTGAACGAGATTTCAACTTTTCGTTTTTGGACGATACGCGTATATGAGCGAAAAATCGTATATACGATATGAAGAAAGTTAAATACTTTGATTTCAATATAAAATAGATGTTTGATCTTATGAAATGCAATGTTCTGAATCGATTGGTAACATTTTTCTAACTGTGGCACAAGTATTATTAAAGATTTCACGATTTTATCTTCGCATATACCGAAATTCGCGAATGTCCATTACGTTTTTCGACAATTATCATTTGAAAACGCGTATTTAAACATAGTAAAAGCGTTATATTCTTGTTATATTCTTTATTCTGCATCGATAGAATATAAAATCATTGAAATTGAACGAGATTTCAAGTTTTCGTTTTTCGACGATACGCGTATATGAGCGAAAAATAGTATATACGATATGAAAGATTGTTAAAAACTTTGATTCCAATATAAAATAGATGTTTGATCTTATGAAATGCAATGTTCTGAATCGATTGGTAACATTTTTCTAACTGTGGCACAAGTATTATTAAAGATTTCACGATTTTATCTTCGCATATACCGAAATTCGCGTATGTCGATTACGTTTTTCGACAATTATCATATGAAAACGCGTATTAAAACATAGTAAAAACGTTATATTCTCGTTATATTCTTTATTCTGCATCGATAGAATAAAAAATCAATGAAATTGAACGAGATTTCAAGTTTTCGTATTTCGACGATACGCGTATATGAGCGAAAAATCGTATATACGATATGATAGAATGTTAAAAACTTTGATTTCAATATAAAGTAGATGTTTGATCTTATGAAATGCAATGTTCTGAATCGATTGGTAACATTTTTCTAACTGTGACACAAGTATTATTAATGATTTCACGATTTTATCTTCGCATATACGGAAATTCGGGTATGTCGATTACGTTTTTCGACGATTATCATATGAAAACGCGTATTTAAACATAGCAAAAACGTTATATTCTTGTTATATTCTTTATTCTGCATCGATAGGATATAAAATCATTGAAATTGAACGAGATTTCAAGTTTTCGTTTTTCGACGATACGCGTATAAGAGCGAAATATCGTATATATGATATGAAAGAATGTTAAAAACTTTGATTCCGATATAAAATAGATGTCTGATCTTATGAAGTGCAATGTTCTGAATCGATTGGTGACATTTTTCTAACTGTGGCACAAGAATTATTAAAGATTTCACGATTTTATCTTCGCAAATACCGAAATTCGTGTATGTCGATTACGTTTTTCGACAATTATCATATGATAACGCGTATTTAAACATAGTAAAAACGTTATATGCTTATTATATTCTTTATTCTGCATCGATAGAGTATAAAATCATTGAAATTGTACGAGATTTCAAGTTATCGCTTTTCGAAGATACGCGTATATGAGCGAAGAATCGTATATACGATATGAAAGAATGTTAAAAACTTTGATTCCAATATAAATTAAATGTTTGATCTTATGAAATGCAATGTTCTGAATCGATTGGTAACATTTTTCTAACTGTGGCACAAGTATTATTAAAGATTTCACGATTTTATCTTACCATATACCGAAATTTGCGTATGTCGATTACGTTTTTCGACAATTATCATATGAAAACGCGTATTTAAACATAGTAAAAACGTTATATTCTTGTTATATTCTTTATTCTGCATCGATAGAATATAAAATCAATGAAATTGAACGAGATTACAAGTTTTCGT
Source organism: Vespa crabro (assembly GCF_910589235.1). Classification (NCBI taxonomy): domain Eukaryota; kingdom Metazoa; phylum Arthropoda; class Insecta; order Hymenoptera; family Vespidae; genus Vespa; species Vespa crabro. The sequence goes on from NC_060961.1 coordinate 10,688,046, forward strand.
TTTTCGACGATACGCGTATATGAGCGAAAAATCGTATATACGATATGAAAGAATGTTAAAAACTTTGATTCCAATATAAATTAGATGTTTGATCTTATGAAATGCAATGTTCTGAATCGATTGGTAACATTTTTCTAACTGTGGCACAAGTTTTATTAAAGATTTCACGATTTTATCTTCGCAAATACCGAAATTCGCGTATGTCGATTACGTTTTTCGACAATTATCATATGAAAACGCG